>NW_027421937.1:300000-573099 GCF_037893015.1 Macrotis lagotis | reverse complement strand
TCGCCTGACCGTGCATTGCCTTGCGTTACCCTTTCCTTGCCTTGCCGTGCATTGCCTAGCCGTGCTTTTTCGTGCATTAGCGTTGCCTCGCCTGACCGTGCCTTGCCTTGCGTTACCCTTTCCTTGCCTTGCCGTGCATTGCCTAGTCCTGCGTTGTCGTGCCTTAGGCTTGTTTCCCCTTAACGTGCCGTTCCGTCCGTTGCCCTTGCCTACCCTTGCTTTCCCTTGCCTTCCTTGCCTTCCGTTACTCTTTACTTACCTTCCGTGCATTGCCTAGCCTTGCGTTGTCGTGCCTTAGCCTTGCGTCGCCTGACCGTGCCTTGCCTTGCGTTACCCTTTCTTTGCCTTGCCGTGCATTGCCTAGTCCTGCGTTGTCGTGCCTTAGCCTTGTTTCCCCGTACCGTGCCGTTCCTTCCGTTAGCCTTGCCTTCCCTTGCTTTCCCTTGCCTTTCTTTCCTTCCGTTACTCTTTCCTTGCCTAGCCGTGCACTGCCTAGCCGTGCGTTGTCGTGCCTTAGCCTTGTTTCCCCTTGCTGTGCCGTTCCTTCCGTTACACTTGCCTTGCCTTTCTTTGCCTTGCCTTCCTTTCCTTCCGTTACTCTTTCCTTGCCTAGCCGTGCATTGCCTAGCCTTGCGTTGTCGTGCTTTAGCCTTGCCTCGCCTGACCGTGCCTTGCCTTGCGTTACCCTTTCCTTGCCTTGCCTTGCATTGCCTAGTCCTGAGTTGTCGTGCCTTAGCCTTGTTTCCGCTTACCGTGCCGTTCCTTCCTTTACCTTTGCCTTCCCTTGCCTTCCTTGCCTTCCGTTACTCTTTGCTTGCCTTCCGTGCATTGCCTAGCATTGCGTTGTCCTGCCTTAGCCTTGCCTCGCCTGACCGTGCCTTGCCTTGCGTTACCCTTTCCTTGCCTTGCCGTGCATTGCCTAATCCTGCGTTGTCGTGCCTTAGCCTTGTTTCCCCTTACCGTGCCGTTCCTTCCGTTACCCTTGCCTTCCCTTGCTTTCCCTTGCCTTTCTTTCCTTCCGTTACTCTTTCCTTGCCTTGCCGAGCACTGCCTAGCCTTGCGTTGTCGTGCATTAGCCTTGCCTCGCCTGACCGTGCCTTGCCTTGCGTTATGCTTTCCTTACCTTGCCGTGCATTGCCTAGCCCTGCATTGTCGTGCATTAGCCTTGCCTTTCCTCACCGTGCCTTGCCTTGCGTTACCCTTCCTTGCTTGGCCGTGCATTGCCTAGCCGTGCGTTGCCGTGCCTTACCCTTGTTTCCCCTTGCCGTGCCTTGCCTTTTGTTACACTTGCCTTGCCTTGCTTTGCCTTGCCTTCCTCTCCTTCCGTTACTCTTTCCTTGCCTAGCCGTGCATTGCCTAGCCTTGCGTTGTCGTGCATTAGCCTTGCCTCGCCTGACCGTGCCTTGCCTTGCGTTACGCTTTCTTTGCCTTGCCGTGCATTGCCTAGTCCTGCGTTGTCGTGCCTTAGCCTTGTTTCCCCTTGCCGTGCCTTGCCTTTTGTTACACTTGCCTTCCCTTGCTTTCCCTTGCCTTTCTTTCCTTCCGTTACTCTTTCCTTGCCTTGCCGAGCACTGCCTAGCCTTGCGTTGTCGTGCCTTAGCCTTGCCTCGCCTGACCGTGCATTGCCTTGCGTTACTCTTTCCTTGCCTTGCCGTGCATTGCCTAGCCTTGCGTTGTCGTGCATTAGCCTTGCCTCGCCTGACCGTGCCTTGCCTTGCGTTACCCTTTCCTTGCCTTGCCGTGCATTGCCTAGCCGTGCTTTTTCGTGCATTAGCGTTGCCTCGCCTGACCGTGCCTTGCCTTGCGTTACCCTTTCTTGCCTTGCCGTGCATTGCCTAGTCCTGCGTTGTCGTGCCTTAGGCTTGTTTCCCCTTACCGTGCCGTTCCTTCCGTTACCCTTGCCTTCCCTTGCTTTCCCTTGCCTTTCTTTCCTTCCGTTACTCTTTCCTTGCCTTGCCGAGCACTGCCTAGCCTTGCGTTGTCGTGCATTAGCCTTGCCTTGCGTTATGCTTTCCTTGCCTTGCCGTGCATTGCCTAGCCCTGCATTTTCGTGCATTAGCCTTGCCTTTCCTCACCGTGCCTTGCCTTGCGTTACCCTTTCCTTGCTTGGCCGTGCATTGCCTAGCCGTGCGTTGCCGTGCCTTACCCTTGTGTCCCCTTGCCGTGCCTTGCCTTTTGTTACACTTGCCTTGCCTTGCTTTGCCTTGCCTTCCTCTCCTTCCGTTACTCTTTCCTTGCCTAGCCGTGCATTGCCTAGTCTTGCGTTGTCGTGCATTAGCCTTGCCTCGCCTGACCGTGCCTTGCCTTGCGTTACCATTTCTTTGCCTTGCCGTGCATTGCCTAGTCCTGCGTTGTCGTGCCTTTGCCTTGTTTCCCCTTACCGTGCCGTTCCTTCCGTTACCCTTGCCTTCCCTTGCTTTCCCTTGCCTTTCTTTCCTTCCGTTACTCTTTCCTTGCCTTGCCGAGCACTGCCTAGCCTTCCGTTGTCGTGCATTAGCCTTGCCTCGCCTGACCGTGCATTGCCTTGCGTTACCCTTTCATTGCCTTGCCGGGCATTGCCTAGTCCTGCGTTGTCGTGCCTTAGGCTTGTTTCCCCTTAACGTGCCGTTCCGTCCGTTGCCCTTGCCTACCCTTGCTTTCCCTTGCCTTCCTTGCCTTCCGTTACTCTTTACTTACCTTCCGTGCATTGCCTAGCCTTGCGTTGTCGTGCCTTAGCCTTGCGTCGCCTGACCGTGCCTTGCCTTGCGTTACCCTTTCTTTGCCTTGCCGTGCATTGCCTAGTCCTGCGTTGTCGTGCCTTAGCCTTGTTTCCCCGTACCGTGCCGTTCCTTCCGTTAGCCTTGCCTTCCCTTGCTTTCCCTTGCCTTTCTTTCGTTCCGTTACTCTTTCCTTGCCTAGCCGTGCTCTGCCTAGCCGTGCGTTGTCGTGCCTTAGTCTTGTTTCCCCTTGCTGTGCCGTTCCTTCCGTTACACTTGCCTTGCCTTTCTTTGCCTTGCCTTCCTTTCCTTCCGTTACTCTTTCCTTGCCTAGCTGTGCATTGCCTAGCCTTGCGTTGTCGTGCATTAGCCTTGCCTCGCCTGACCATGCCTTACCTTGCGTTACCCTTTCCTTGCCTTGCCTTGCATTGCCTAGTCCTGAGTTGTCGTGCCTTAGCCTTGTTTCCGCTTACCGTGCCGTTCCTTCCTTTACCTTTGCCTTCCCTTGCCTTCCTTGCCTTCCTTTACTCTTTGCTTGCCTTCCGTGCATTGCCTAGCCTTGCGTTGTCCTGCCTTAGCCTTGCCTCGCCTGACCGTGCCTTGCCTTGCGTTACCCTTTCCTTGCCTTGCCGTGCATTGCCTAATCCTGCGTTGTCGTGCCTTAGCCTTGTTTCCCCTTACCGTGCCGTTCCTTCCGTTACCCTTGCCTTCCCTTGCTTTCCCTTGCCTTTCTTTCCTTCCGTTACTCTTTCCTTGCCTTGCCGTGCATTGCCTAGCCTTGCGTTGTCGTGCATTAGCATTGCCTCGCCTGACCGTGCCTTGCCTTGCGTTACCCTTTCCTTGCTTGGCCGTGCATTGCCTAGCCGTGCGTTGCCGTGCCTTACCCTTGTTTCCCCTTGCCGTGCCTTGCCTTTTGTTACACTTGCCTTGCCTTGCTTTGCCTTGCCTTCCTCTCCTTCCGTTACTCTTTCCTTGCCTAGCCGTGCATTGCCTAGCCTTGCGTTGTCGTGCAGTAGCCTTGCCTCGCCTGACCGTGCCTTGCCTTGCGTTACGCTTTCTTTGCCTTGCCGTGCATTGCCTAGTCCTGCGTTGTCGTGCCTTAGCCTTGTTTCCCCTTACCGTGCCGTTCCTTCCGTTACCCTTGCCTTCCCTTGCTTTCCCTTGCCTTTCTTTCCTTCCGTTACTCTTTCCTTGCCTTGCCGAGCACTGCCTAGCCTTGCGTTGTCGTGCCTTAGCCTTGCCTCGCCTGACCGTGCATTGCCTTGCGTTACTCTTTCCTTGCCTTGCCGTGCATTGCCTAGCCTTGCGTTGTCGTGCATTAGCCTTGCCTCGCCTGACCGTGCCTTGCCTTGCGTTACCCTTTCCTTGCCTTGCCGTGCATTGCCTAGCCGTGCTTTTTCGTGCATTAGCGTTGCCTCGCCTGACCGTGCCTTGCCTTGCGTTACCCTTTCCTTGCCTTGCCGTGCATTGTCTAGTCCTGCGTTGTCGTGCCTTAGGCTTGTTTCCCCTTAACGTGCCGTTCCGTCCGTTGCCCTTGCCTACCCTTGCTTTCCCTTGCCTTCCTTGCCTTCCGTTACTCTTTACTTACCTTCCGTGCATTGCCTAGCCTTGCGTTGTCGTGCCTTAGCCTTGCGTCGCCTGACCGTGCCTTGCCTTGCGTTACCCTTTCTTTGCCTTGCCGTGCATTGCCTAGTCCTGCGTTGTCGTGCCTTAGCCTTGTTTCCCCGTACCGTGCCGTTCCTTCCGTTAGCCTTGCCTTCCCTTGATTTCCCTTGCCTTTCTTTCCTTCCGTTACTCTTTCCTTGCCTAGCCGTGCACTGCCTAGCCGTGCGTTGTCGTGCCTTAGCCTTGTTTCCCCTTGCTGTGCCGTTCCTTCCGTTACACTTGCCTTGCCTTTCTTTGCCTTGCCTTCCTTTCCTTCCGTTACTCTTTCCTTGCCTAGCTGTGCACTGCCTAGCCTTGCGTTGTCGTGCATTAGCCTTCCCTTGCCTCACCGTACCTTGCCTTGCGTTACCCTTTCCTTGCCTTGCCGTGCACTGCCTAGCCTTGCGTTGTCGTGCCTTACCCTTGTTTCCCCTTGCCGTGCCGTGCCTTTTGTTACACTTGCCTTGCCTTGCATTGCTTTGCCTTCCTTGCCTTCCGTTACTCTTTCCTTGCCTAGCCGTGCATTGCCTAGCCTTGCGTTGTCGTGCATTAGCCTTGCCTCGCCTGACCGTGCCTTGCCTTGCGTTACCCTTTCCTTCCCTTGCCGTGCATTGCCTAGCCGTGCGTTGTCTTGCCTTAGCCTTGTTTCCCCTTGCTGTGCCGTTTCTTCCGTTACACGTGCCTTGCCTTACTTTGCCTTGCCTTCCTTTCCTTCCCTTTCCTTGCCTAGCCGTGCACTGCCTAGCCGTGCGTTGTCGTGCCTTACCCTTGTTTCTGCTTACCGTGCCGTTCCTTCATTTACCTTTGCCTTCCCTTGCCTTCCTTGCCTTCCGTTACTCTTTGCTTGCCTTCCGTGCATTCCCTAGCCTTGCGTTGTCCTGCCTTAGCCTTGCCTCGCCTGACCGTGCCTTGCCTTGCGTTACCCTTTCCTTGCCTTGCCGTGCATTGCCTAGTCCTGCGTTGTCGTGCCTTAGCCTTGTTTCCCCTTACCGTGCCGTTCCTTCCGTTACCCTTGCCTTCCCTTGCTTTCCCTTGCCTTTCTTTCCTTCCGTTACTCTTTCCTTGCCTTGCCGAGCACTGCCTAGCCTTGCGTTGTCGTGCATTAGCCTTGCCTTGCGTTATGCTTTCCTTGCCTTGCCGTGCATTGCCTAGCCCTGCATTGTCGTGCATTAGCCTTGCCTTTCCTCACCGTGCCTTGCCTTGCGTTACCCTTTCCTTGCTTGGCCGTGCATTGCCTAGCCGTGTGTTGCCGTGCCTTACCCTTGTTTCCCCTTGCCGTGCCTTGCCTTTTGTTACACTTGCCTTGCCTTGCTTTGCCTTGCCTTCCTCTCCTTCCGTTACTCTTTCCTTGCCTAGCCGTGCATTGCCTAGCCTTGCGTTGTCGTGCCTTAGCCTTGCCTCGCCTGACCGTGCATTTCCTTGCGTTACTCTTTCCTTGCCTTGCCGTGCATTGCCTAGCCTTGCGTTGTCGTGCATTAGCCTTGCCTCGCCTGACCGTGCCTTGCCTTGCGTTACCCTTTCCTTGCCTTGCCGTGCATTGCCTAGCCGTGCTTTTTCGTGCATTAGCGTTGCCTCGCCTGACCGTGCCTTGCCTTGCGTTACCCTTTCCTTGCCTTGCCGTGCATTGCCTAGTCCTGCGTTGTCGTGCCTTAGGCTTGTTTCCCCTTAACGTGCCGTTCCGTCCGTTGCCCTTGCCTACCCTTGCTTTCCCTTGCCTTCCTTGCCTTCCGTTACTCTTTACTTACCTTCCGTGCATTGCCTAGCCTTGCGTTGTCGTGCCTTAGCCTTGCGTCGCCTGACCGTGCCTTGCCTTGCGTTACCCTTTCTTTGCCTTGCCGTGCATTGCCTAGTCCTGCGTTGTCGTGCCTTAGCCTTGTTTCCCCGTACCGTGCCGTTCCTTCCGTTAGCCTTGCCTTCCCTTGCTTTCCCTTGCCTTTCTTTCCTTCCGTTACTCTTTCCTTGCCTAGCCGTGCACTGCCTAGCCGTGCGTTGTCGTGCCTTAGCCTTGTTTCCCCTTGCTGTGCCGTTCCTTCCGTTACACTTGCCTTGCCTTTCTTTGCCTTGCCTTCCTTTCCTTCCGTTACTCTTTCCTTGCCTAGCCGTGCACTGCGTAGCCTTGCGTTATCGTGCATTAGCCTTCCCTTGCCTCACCGTACCTTGCCTTGCGTTACCCTTTCCTTGCCTTGCCGTTTACTGCCTAACCTTGCGTTGTCGTGCCTTACCCTTGTTTCCCCTTGCCGTGCCGTGCCTTTTGTTACACTTGCCTTGCCTTGCTTTGCTTTGCCTTCCTTTCCTTCCGTTACTCTTTCCTTGCCTAGCCGTGCATTGCCTAGCCTTGCGTTGTCGTGCATTAGCCTTGCCTCGCCTGACCGTGCCTTGCCTTGCGTTACCCTTTCCTTCCCTTGCCGTGCATTGCCTAGCCGTGCATTGTCTTGCCTTAGCCTTGTTTCCCCTTGCTGTGCCTTTTCTTCCGTTACACTTGCCTTGCCTTACATTGCCTTGCCTTCCTTTCCTTCCGTTACTCTTTCCTTGCCTAGCCGTGCATTGCCTAGCCTTGCGTTGTCGTGCCTTAGCCTTGCCTCGCCTGACCGTGCCTTGCCTTGCGTTACCCTTTCCTTGCTTAGCCGTGCATTGCCTAGCCGTGCGTTGCCGTGCCTTACCCTTGTTTCCCCTTGCCGTGCCTTGCCTTTTGTTACACTTGCCTTGCCTTGCTTTGCCTTGCCTTCCTCTCCTTCCGTTACTCTTTCCTTGCCTAGCCGTGCATTGCCTAGCCTTGCGTTGTCGTGCATTAGCCTTGCCTCGCCTGACCGTGCCTTGCCTTGCGTTACCCTTTCTTTGCCTTGCCGTGCATTGCCTAGTCCTGCGTTGTCGTGCCTTAGCCTTGTTTCCCCTTACCGTGCCGTTCCTTCCGTTACCCTTGCCTTCCCTTGCTTTCCCTTGCCTTTCTTTCCTTCCGTTACTCTTTCCTTGCCTTGCCGAGCACTGCCTAGCCTTGCGTTGTCGTGCATTAGCCTTGCCTCGCCTGACCGTGCCTTGCCTTGCGTTATGCTTTCCTTGCCTTGCCGTGCATTGCCTACCCCTGCATTGTCGTGCATTAGCCTTGCCTTTCCTCACCGTGCCTTGCCTTGCGTTACCCTTTCCTTGCTTGGCCGTGCATTGCCTAGCCGTGCGTTGCCGTGCCTTACCCTTGTTTCCCCTTGCCGTGCCTTGCCTTTTGTTACACTTGCCTTGCCTTGCTTTGCCTTGCCTTCCTCTCCTTCCGTTACTCTTTCCTTGCCTGGCCGTGCATTGCCTAGCCTTGCGTTGTCGTGCATTAGCCTTGCCTCGCCTGACCTTGCCTTGCCTTGCGTTACCCTTTCTTTGCCTTGCCGTGCATTGCCTAGTCCTGCGTTGTCCTGCCTTAGCCTTGTTTCCCCTTACCGTGCCGTTCCTTCAGTTACCCTTGCCTTCCCTTGCTTTCCCTTGCCTTTCTTTCCTTCCGTTACTCTTTCCTTGCCTTGCCGAGCACTGCCTAGCCTTGCGTTGTCGTGCATTAGCCTTGCCTCGCCTGACCGTGCATTGCCTTGCGTTACCCTTTCCTTGCCTTGCCGTGCATTGCCTAGCCGTGCTTTTTCGTGCATTAGCGTTGCCTCGCCTGACCGTGCCTTGCCTTGCGTTACCCTTTCCTTGCCTTGCCGTGCATTGCCTAGTCCTGCGTTGTCGTGCCTTAGGCTTGTTTCCCCTTAACGTGCCGTTCCGTCCGTTGCCCTTGCCTACCCTTGCTTTCCCTTGCCTTCCTTGCCTTCCGTTACTCTTTACTTACCTTCCGTGCATTGCCTAGCCTTGCGTTGTCGTGCCTTAGCCTTGCGTCGCCTGACCGTGCCTTGCCTTGCGTTACCCTTTCTTTGCCTTGCCGTGCATTGCCTAGTCCTGCGTTGTCGTGCCTTAGCCTTGTTTCCCCGTACCGTGCCGTTCCTTCAGTTAGCCTTGCCTTCCCTTGCTTTCCCTTGCCTTTCTTTCCTTCCGTTACTCTTTCCTTGCCTAGCCGTGCACTGCCTAGCCGTGCGTTGTCGTGCCTTAGCCTTGTTTCCCCTTGCTGTGCCGTTCCTTCCGTTACACTTGCCTTGCCTTTCTTTGCCTTGCCTTCCTTTCCTTCCGTTACTCTTTCCTTGCCTAGCCGTGCATTGCCTAGCCTTGCGTTGTCGTGCATTAGCCTTGCCTCGCCTGACCGTGCCTTGCCTTGCGTTACCCTTTCCTTGCCTTGCCTTGCATTGCCTAGTCCTGAGTTGTCGTGCCTTAGCCTTGTTTCCGCTTACCGTGCCGTTCCTTCCTTTACCTTTGCCTTCCCTTGCCTTCCTTGCCTTCCGTTACTCTTTGCTTGCCTTCCGTGCATTGCCTAGCCTTGCGTTGTCCTGCCTTAGCCTTGCCTCGCCTGACCGTGCCTTGCCTTGCGTTACCCTTTCCTTGCTTGGCCGTGCATTGCCTAGCCGTGCGTTGCCGTGCCTTACCCTTGTTTCCCCTTGCCGTGCCTTGCCTTTTGTTACACTTGCCTTGCCTTGCTTTTCCTTGCCTTCCTCTCCTTCCGTTACTCTTTCCTTGCCTAGCCGTGCATTGCCTACCCTTGCGTTGTCGTGCATTAGCCTTGCCTCGCCTGACCGTGCCTTGCCTTGCGTTACCCTTTCTTTGCCTTGCCGTGCATTGCCTAGTCCTGCGTTGTCGTGCCTTAGCCTTGTTTCCCTTTACCGTGCCGTTCCTTCCGTTACCCTTGCCTTCCCTTGCTTTCCCTTGCCTTTCTTTCCTTCCGTTACTCTTTCCTTGCCTTGCCGAGCACTGCCTAGCCTTGCGTTTTCGTGCATTAGCCTTGCCTCGCCTGACCGTGCATTGCCTTGCGTTACCCTTTCCTTGCCTTGCCGTGCATTGCCTAGTCCTGCGTTGTCGTGCCTTAGGCTTGTTTCCCCTTAACGTGCCGTTCCGTCCGTTGCCCTTGCCTACCCTTGCTTTCCCTTGCCTTCCTTGCCTTCCGTTACTCTTTACTTACCTTCCGTGCATTGCCTAGCCTTGCGTTGTCGTGCCTTAGCCTTGCGTCGCCTGACCGTGCCTTGCCTTGCGTTACCCTTTCTTTGCCTTGCCGTGCATTGCCTAGTCCTGCGTTGTCGTGCCTTAGCCTTGTTTCCCCGTACCGTGCCGTTCCTTCCGTTAGCCTTGCCTTCCCTTGCTTTCCCTTGCCTTTCTTTCCTTCCGTTACTCTTTCCTTGCCTAGCCGTGCACTGCCTAGCCGTGCGTTGTCGTGCCTTAGCCTTGTTTCCCCTTGCTGTGCCGTTCCTTCCGTTACACTTGCCTTGCCTTTCTTTGCCTTGCCTTCCTTTCCTTCCGTTACTCTTTCCTTGCCTAGCCGTGCATTGCCTAGCCTTGCGTTGTCGTGCATTAGCCTTGCCTCGCCTGACCGTGCCTTGCCTTGCGTTATCCTTTCCTTGCCTTGCCTTGCATTGCCTAGTCCTGAGTTGTCGTGCCTTAGCCTTGTTTCCGCTTACCGTGCCGTTCCTTCCTTTACCTTTGCCTTCCCTTGCCTTCCTTGCCTTCCGTTACTCTTTGCTTGCCTTCCGTGCATTGCCTAGCCTTGCGTTGTCCTGCCTTAGCCTTGCCTCGCCTGACCGTGCCTTGCCTTGCGTTACCCTTTCCTTGCCTTGCCGTGCATTGCCTAATCCTGCGTTGTCGTGCCTTAGCCTTGTTTCCCCTTACCGTGCCGTTCCTTCCGTTACCCTTGCCTTCCCTTGCTTTCCCTTGCCTTTCTTTCCTTCCGTTACTCTTTCCTTGCCTTGCCGAGCACTGCCTAGCCTTGCGTTGTCGTGCATTAGCCTTGCCTCGCCTGACCGTGCCTTGCCTTGCGTTATGCTTTCCTTACCTTGCCGTGCATTGCCTAGCCCTGCATTGTCGTGCATTAGCCTTGCCTTTCCTCACCGTGCCTTGCCTTGCGTTACCCTTCCTTGCTTGGCCGTGCATTGCCTAGCCGTGTGTTGCCGTGCCTTACCCTTGTTTCCCCTTGCCGTGCCTTGCCTTTTGTTACACTTGCCTTGCCTTGCTTTGCCTTGCCTTCCTCTCCTTCCGTTACTCTTTCCTTGCCTAGCCGTGCATTGCCTAGCCTTGCGTTGTCGTGCATTAGCCTTGCCTCGCCTGACCGTGCCTTGCCTTGCGTTACGCTTTCTTTGCCTTGCCGTGCATTGCCTAGTCCTGCGTTGTCGTGCCTTACCCTTGTTTCCCCTTGCCGTGCCTTGCCTTTTGTTACACTTGCCTTCCCTTGCTTTCCCTTGCCTTTCTTTCCTTCCGTTACTCTTTCCTTGCCTTGCCGAGCACTGCCTAGCCTTGCGTTGTCGTGCCTTAGCCTTGCCTCGCCTGACCGTGCATTGCCTTGCGTTACTCTTTCCTTGCCTTGCCGTGCATTGCCTAGCCTTGCGTTGTCGTGCATTAGCCTTGCCTCGCCTGACCGTGCCTTGCCTTGCGTTACCCTTTCCTTGCCTTGCCGTGCATTGCCTAGCCGTGCTTTTTCGTGCATTAGCGTTGCCTCGCCTGACCGTGCCTTGCCTTGCGTTACCCTTTCCTTGCCTTGCCGTGCATTGCCTAGTCCTGCGTTGTCGTGCCTTAGGCTTGTTTCCCCTTAACGTGCCGTTCCGTCCGTTGCCCTTGCCTACCCTTGCTTTCCCTTGCCTTCCTTGCCTTCCGTTACTCTTTACTTACCTTCCGTGCATTGCCTAGCCTTGCGTTGTCGTGCCTTAGCCTTGCGTCGCCTGACCGTGCCTTGCCTTGCGTTACCCTTTCTTTGCCTTGCCGTGCATTGCCTAGTCCTGCGTTGTCGTGCCTTAGCCTTGTTTCCCCGTACCGTGCCGTTCCTTCCGTTAGCCTTGCCTTCCCTTGCTTTCCCTTGCCTTTCTTTCCTTCCGTTACTCTTTCCTTGCCTAGCCGTGCACTGCCTAGCCGTGCGTTGTCGTGCCTTAGCCTTGTTTCCCCTTGCTGTGCCGTTCCTTCCGTTACACTTGCCTTGCCTTTCTTTGCCTTGCCTTCCTTTCCTTCCGTTACTCTTTCCTTGCCTAGCCGTGCACTGCCTAGCCTTGCGTTGTCGTGCATTAGCCTTCCCTAGCCTCACCGTACCTTGCCTTGCGTTACCCTTTCCTTCCCTTGCCGTGCATTGCCTAGCCGTGCGTTGTCTTGCCTTAGCCTTGTTTCCCCTTGCTGTGCCGTTCCTTCCGTTACACTTGCCTTGCCTTTCTTTGCCTTGCCTTCCTTTCCTTCCGTTACTCTTTCCTTGCCTAGCCGTGCACTGCCTAGCCTTGCGTTGTCGTGCATTAGCCTTCCCTTGCCTCACCGTACCTTGCCTTGCGTTACCCTTTCCTTGCCTTGCCGTGCACTGCCTAGCCTTGCGTTGTCGTGCCTTACCCTTGTTTCCCCTTGCCGTGCCGTGCCTTTTGTTACACTTGCCTTGCCTTGCTTTGCTTTGCCTTCCTTTCCTTCCGTTACTCTTTCCTTGCCTAGCCGTGCATTGCCTAGCCTTGCGTTGTCGTGCATTAGCCTTGCCTCGCCTGACCGGGCCTTGCCTTGCGTTACCCTTTCCTTCCCTTGCCGTGCATTGCCTAGCCGTGCGTTGTCTTGCCTTAGCCTTGTTTCCCCTTGCTGTGCCGTTTCTTCCGTTACACTTGCCTTGCCTTACTTTGCCTTGCCTTCCTTTCCTTCCGTTACTCTTTCCTTGCCTAGCCGTGCACTGCCTAGCCTTGCGTTGTCGTGCCTTAGCCTTGGCTCGCCTGACCGTGCCTTGCCTTGCGTTACCCTTTCCTTGCTTGGCCGTGCATTGCCTAGCCGTGCGTTGCCGTGCCTTACCCTTGTTTCCCCTTGCCGTGCCTTGCCTTTTGTTACACTTGCCTTGCCTTGCTTTGCCTTGCCTTCCTCTCCTTCCGTTACTCTTTCCTTGCCTAGCCGTGCATTGCCTAGCCTTGCGTTTTCGTGCATTAGCCTTGCCTCGCCTGACCGTGCCTTGCCTTGCGTTACCCTTTCTTTGCCTTGCCGTGCATTGCCTAGTCCTGCGTTGTCGTGCCTTAGCCTTGTTTCCCCTTACCGTGCCGTTCCTTCCGTTACCCTTGCCTTCCCTTGCTTTCCCTTGCCTTTCTTTCCTTCCGTTACTCTTTCCTTGCCTTGCCGAGCACTGCCTAGTCTTGCGTTGTCGTGCATTAGCCTTGCCTCGCCTGACCGTGCCTTGCCTTGCGTTATGCTTTCCTTGCCTTGCCGTGCATTGCCTAGCCCTGCATTGTCGTGCATTAGCCTTGCCTTTCCTCACCGTGCCTTGCCTTGCGTTACCCTTTCCTTGCTTGGCCGTGCATTGCCTAGTCCTGCGTTGTCGTGCCTTAGGCTTGTTTCCCCTTAACGTGCCGTTCCGTCCGTTGCCCTTGCCTACCCTTGCTTTCCCTTGCCTTCCTTGCCTTCCGTTACTCTTTACTTACCTTCCGTGCATTGCCTAGCCTTGCGTTGTCGTGCCTTAGCCTTGCGTCGCCTGACCGTGCCTTGCCTTGCGTTACCCTTTCTTTGCCTTGCCGTGCATTGCCTAGTCCTGCGTTGTCGTGCCTTAGCCTTGTTTCCCCGTACCGTGCCGTTCCTTCCGTTAGCCTTGCCTTCCCTTGCTTTCCCTTGCCTTTCTTTCCTTCCGTTACTCTTTCCTTGCCTAGCCGTGCACTGCCTAGCCGTGCGTTGTCGTGCCTTAGCCTTGTTTCCCCTTGCTGTGCCGTTCCTTCCGTTACACTTGCCTTGCCTTTCTTTGCCTTGCCTTCCTTTCCTTCCGTTACTCTTTCCTTGCCTAGCTGTGCACTGCCTAGCCTTGCGTTGTCGTGCATTAGCCTTCCCTTGCCTCACCGTACCTTGCCTTGCGTTACCCTTTCCTTGACTTGCCGTGCACTGCCTAGCCTTGCGTTGTCGTGCCTTACCCTTGTTTCCCCTTGCCGTGCCGTGCCTTTTGTTACACTTGCCTTGCCTTGCATTGCTTTGCCTTCCTTTCCTTCCGTTACTCTTTCCTTGCCTAGCCGTGCATTGCCTAGCCTTGCGTTGTCGTGCATTAGCCTTGCCTCGCCTGACCGTGCCTTGCCTTGCGTTACCCTTTCCTTCCCTTGCCGTGCATTGCCTAGCCGTGCGTTGTCTTGCCTTAGCCTTGTTTCCCCTTGCTGTGCCGTTTCTTCCGTTACACGTGCCTTGCCTTACTTTGCCTTGCCTTCCTTTCCTTCCCTTTCCTTGCCTAGCCGTGCACTGCCTAGCCGTGCGTTGTCGTGCCTTAGCCTTGTTTCCGCTTACCGTGCCGTTCCTTCCTTTACCTTTGCCTTCCCTTGCCTTCCTTGCCTTCCGTTACTCTTTGCTTGCCTTCCGTGCATTGCCTAGCCTTGCGTTGTCCTGCCTTAGCCTTGCCTCGCCTGACCGTGCCTTGCCTTGCGTTACCCTTTCCTTGCCTTGCCGTGCATTGCCTAGTCCTGCGTTGTCGTGCCTTAGCCTTGTTTCCCCTTACCGTGCCGTTCCTTCCGTTACCCTTGCCTTCCCTTGCTTTCCCTTGCCTTTCTTTCCTTCCCTTACTCTTTCCTTGCCTTGCCGAGCACTGCCTACCCTTGCGTTGTCGTGTATTAGCCTTGCCTCGCCTGACCGTGCCTTGCCTTGCGTTATGCTTTCCTTGCCTTGCCGTGCATTGCCTAGCCCTGCATTGTCGTGCATTAGCCTTGCCTTTCCTCACCGTGCCGTGCCTTGCGTTACCCTTTCCTTGCTTGGCCGTGCATTGCCTAGCCGTGCGTTGCCGTGCCTTACCCTTGTTTCCCCTTGCCGTGCCTTGCCTTTTCTTACACTTGCCTTGCCTTGCTTTGCCTTGCCTTCCTCTCCTTCCGTTACTCTTTCCTTGCCTAGCCGTGCTTTGCCTAGCCTTGCGTTGTCGTGCCTTAGCCTTGCCTCGCCTGACCGTGCATTGCTTTGCGTTACTCTTTCCTTGCCTTGCCGTGCATTGCCTAGCCTTGCGTTGTCGTGCATTAGCCTTGCCTCGCCTGACCGTGCCTTGCCTTGCGTTACCCTTTCCTTGCCTTGCCGTGCATTGCCTAGCCGTGCTTTTTCGTGCATTAGCGTTGCCTCGCCTGACCGTGCCTTGCCTTGCGTTACCCTTTCCTTGCCTTGCCGTGCATTGCCTAGTCCTGCGTTTTCGTGCCTTAGGCTTGTTTCCCCTTAACGTGCCGTTCCGTCCGTTGCCCTTGCCTACCCTTGCTTTCCCTTGCCTTCCTTGCCTTCCGTTACTCTTTACTTACCTTCCGTGCATTGCCTAGCCTTGCGTTGTCGTGCCTTAGCCTTGCGTCGCCTGACCGTGCCTTGCCTTGCGTTACCCTTTCTTTGCCTTGCCGTGCATTGCCTAGTCCTGCGTTGTCGTGCCTTAGCCTTGTTTCCCCGTACCGTGCCGTTCCTTCCGTTAGCCTTGCCTTCCCTTGCTTTCCCTTGCCTTTCTTTCCTTCCGTTACACTTTCCTTGCCTAGCCGTGCACTGCCTAGCCGTGCGTTGTCGTGCCTTAGCCTTGTTTCCCCTTGCTGTGCCGTTCCTTCCGTTACAGTTGCCTTGCCTTTCTTTGCCTTGCCTTCCTTTCCTTCCGTTACTCTTTCCTTGCCTAGCTGTGCACTGCCTAGCCTTGCGTTGTCGTGCATTAGCCTTCCCTTGCCTCACCGTACCTTGCCTTGCGTTACCCTTTCCTTGCCTTGCCGTGCACTGCCTAGCCTTGCGTTGTCGTGCCTTACCCTTGTTTCCCCTTGCCGTGCCGTGCCTTTTGTTACACTTGCCTTGCCTTGCATTGCTTTGCCTTCCTTTCCTTCCGTTACTCTTTCCTTGCCTAGCCGTGCATTGCCTAGCCTTGCGTTGTCGTGCATTAGCCTTGCCTCGCCTGACCGTGCCTTGCCTTGCATTACCCTTTCCTTCCCTTGCCGTGCATTGCCTAGCCTTGCGTTGTCTTGCCTTAGCCTTGTTTCCCCTTGCTGTGCCGTTTCTTCCGTTACACGTGCCTGGCCTTACTTTGCCTTGCCTTCCTTTCCTTCCCTTTCCTTGCCTAGCCGTGCACTGCCTAGCCGTGCGTTGTCGTGCCTTAGCCTTGTTTCCGCTTACCGTGCCGTTCCTTCCTTTACCTTTGCCTTCCCTTGCCTTCCTTGCCTTCCGTTACTCTTTGCTTGCCTTCCGTGCATTGCCTAGCCTTGCGTTGTCCTGCCTTAGCCTTGCCTCGCCTGACCGTGCCTTGCCTTGCGTTAGCCTTTCCTTGCCTTGCCGTGCATTGCCTAGTCATGCGTTGTCGTGCCTTAGCCTTGTTTCCCCTTACCGTGCCGTTCCTTCCGTTACCCTTGCCTTCCCTTGCTTTCCCTTGCCTTTCTTTCCTTCCGTTACTCTTTTCTTGCCTTGCCGAGCACTGCCTACCCTTGCGTTGTCGTGTATTAGCCTTGCCTCGCCTGACCGTGCCTTGCCTTGCGTTATGCTTTCCTTGCCTTGCCGTGCATTGCCTAGCCCTGCATTGTCGTGCATTAGCCTTGCCTTTCCTCACCGTGCCTTGCCTTGCGTTACCCTTTCCTTGCTTGGCCGTGCATTGCCTAGCCGTGCGTTGCCGTGCCTTACCCTTGTTTCCCCTTGCCGTGACTTGCCTTTTGTTACACTTGCCTTGCCTTGCTTTGCCTTGCCTTCCTCTCCTTCCGTTACTCTTTCCTTGCCTAGCCGTGCTTTGCCTAGCCTTGCGTTGTCGTGCCTTAGCCTTGCCTCGCCTGACCGTGCATTGCCTTGCGTTACTCTTTCCTTGCCTTGCCGTGCATTGCCTAGCCTTGCATTGTCGTGCATTAGCCTTGCCTCGCCTGACCGTGCCTTGCCTTACGTTACCCTTTCCTTGCCTTGCCGTGCATTGCCTAACCGTGCTTTTTCGTGCATTAGCGTTGCCTCGCCTGACCGTGCCTTGCCTTGCGTTATCCTTTCCTTGCCTTGCCGTGCATTGCCTAGTCCTGCGTTGTCGTGCCTTAGGCTTGTTTCCCCTTAACGTGCCGTTCCGTCCGTTGCCCTTGCCTACCCTTGCTTTCCCTTGTCTTCCTTGCCTTCCGTTACTCTTTACTTACCTTCCGTGCATTGCCTAGCCTTGCGTTGTCGTGCCTTAGCCTTGCGTCGCCTGACCGTGCCTTGCCTTGCGTTACCCTTTCTTTGCCTTGCCGTGCATTGCCTAGTCCTGCGTTGTCGTGCCTTAGCCTTGTTTCCCCGTACCGTGCCTTTCCTTCCGTTAGCCTTGCCTTCCCTTGCTTTCCCTTGCCTTTCTTTCCTTCCGTTACTCTTTCCTTGCCTAGCCGTGCATTGCCTAGCCGTGCGTTGTCGTGCCTTAGCCTTGTTTCCCCTTGCTGTGCCGTTCCTTCCGTTACACTTGCCTTGCCTTTCTTTGCCTTGCCTTCCTTTCCTTCCGTTACTCTTTCCTTGCGTAGCCGTGAACTGCCTAGCCTTGCGTTGTCGTGCATTAGCCTTCCCTTGCCTCACCGTACCTTGCCTTGCGTTACCCTTTCCTTGCCTTGCCGTGCACTGCCTAGCCTTGCGTTGTCGTGCCTTACCCTTGTTTCCCCTTGCCGTGCCGTGCCTTTTGTTACACTTGCCTTGCCTTGCTTTGCTTTGCCTTCCTTTCCTTCCGTTACTCTTTCCTTGCCTAGCCGTGCATTGCGTAGCCTTGCGTTGTCGTGCATTAGCCTTGCCTCGCCTGACCGTGCCTTGCCTTGCGTTACCCTTTCCTTCCCTTGCCGTGCATTGCCTAGCCGTGCGTTGTCTTGCCTTAGCCTTGTTTCCCCTTGCTGTGCCGTTTCTTCCGTTACACTTGCCTTGCCTTACTTTGCCTTGCCTTCCTTTCCTTCCGTTACTCTTTCCTTGCCTAGCCGTGCACTGCCTAGCCTTGCGTTGTCGTGCCTTAGCCTTGGCTCGCCTGACCGTGCCTTGCCTTGCGTTACCCTTTCCTTGCTTGGCCGTGCATTGCCTAGCCGTGCGTTGCCGTGCCTTACCCTTGTTTCCCCTTGCTGTGCCGTTCCTTCCGTTACCCTTGCCTTCCCTTGCTTTCCCTTGCCTTTCTTTCCTTCCGTTACTCTTTCCTTGCCTTGCCGAGCACTGCCTAGTCTTGCGTTGTCGTGCATTAGCCTTGCCTCGCCTGACCGTGCCTTGCCTTGCGTTATGCTTTCCTTGCCTTGCCGTGCATTGCCTAGCCCTGCATTGTCGTGCATTAGCCTTGCCTTTCCTCACCGTGCCTTGCCTTGCGTTACCCTTTCCTTGCTTGGCCGTGCATTGCCTAGTCCTGCGTTGTCGTGCCTTAGGCTTGTTTCCCCTTAACGTGCCGTTCCGTCCGTTGCCCTTGCCTACCCTTGCTTTCCCTTGCCTTCCTTGCCTTCCGTTACTCTTTACTTACCTTCCGTGCATTGCCTAGCCTTGCGTTGTCGTGCCTTAGCCTTGCGTCGCCTGACCGTGCCTTGCCTTGCGTTACCCTTTCTTTGCCTTGCCGTGCATTGCCTAGTCCTGCGTTGTCGTGCCTTAGCCTTGTTTCCCCGTACCGTGCCGTTCCTTCCGTTAGCCTTGCCTTCCCTTGCTTTCCCTTGCCTTTCTTTCCTTCCGTTACTCTTTCCTTGCCTAGCCGTGCACTGCCTAGCCGTGCGTTGTCGTGCCTTAGCCTTGTTTCCCCTTGCTGTGCCGTTCCTTCCGTTACACTTGCCTTGCCTTTCTTTGCCTTGCCTTCCTTTCCTTCCGTTACTCTTTCCTTGCCTAGCTGTGCACTGCCTAGCCTTGCGTTGTCGTGCATTAGCCTTCCCTTGCCTCACCGTACCTTGCCTTGCGTTACCCTTTCCTTGACTTGCCGTGCACTGCCTAGCCTTGCGTTGTCGTGCCTTACCCTTGTTTCCCCTTGCCGTGCCGTGCCTTTTGTTACACTTGCCTTGCCTTGCATTGCTTTGCCTTCCTTTCCTTCCGTTACTCTTTCCTTGCCTAGCCGTGCATTGCCTAGCCTTGCGTTGTCGTGCATTAGCCTTGCCTCGCCTGACCGTGCCTTGCCTTGCGTTACCCTTTCCTTCCCTTGCCGTGCATTGCCTAGCCGTGCGTTGTCTTGCCTTAGCCTTGTTTCCCCTTGCTGTGCCGTTTCTTCCGTTACACGTGCCTTGCCTTACTTTGCCTTGCCTTCCTTTCCTTCCCTTTCCTTGCCTAGCCGTGCACTGCCTAGCCGTGCGTTGTCGTGCCTTAGCCTTGTTTCCGCTTACCGTGCCGTTCCTTCCTTTACCTTTGCCTTCCCTTGCCTTCCTTGCCTTCCGTTACTCTTTGCTTGCCTTCCGTGCATTGCCTAGCCTTGCGTTGTCCTGCCTTAGCCTTGCCTCGCCTGACCGTGCCTTGCCTTGCGTTACCCTTTCCTTGCCTTGCCGTGCATTGCCTAGTCCTGCGTTGTCGTGCCTTAGCCTTGTTTCCCCTTACCGTGCCGTTCCTTCCGTTACCCTTGCCTTCCCTTGCTTTCCCTTGCCTTTCTTTCCTTCCCTTACTCTTTCCTTGCCTTGCCGAGCACTGCCTACCCTTGCGTTGTCGTGTATTAGCCTTGCCTCGCCTGACCGTGCCTTGCCTTGCGTTATGCTTTCCTTGCCTTGCCGTGCATTGCCTAGCCCTGCATTGTCGTGCATTAGCCTTGCCTTTCCTCACCGTGCCGTGCCTTGCGTTACCCTTTCCTTGCTTGGCCGTGCATTGCCTAGCCGTGCGTTGCCGTGCCTTACCCTTGTTTCCCCTTGCCGTGCCTTGCCTTTTCTTACACTTGCCTTGCCTTGCTTTGCCTTGCCTTCCTCTCCTTCCGTTACTCTTTCCTTGCCTAGCCGTGCTTTGCCTAGCCTTGCGTTGTCGTGCCTTAGCCTTGCCTCGCCTGACCGTGCATTGCTTTGCGTTACTCTTTCCTTGCCTTGCCGTGCATTGCCTAGCCTTGCGTTGTCGTGCATTAGCCTTGCCTCGCCTGACCGTGCCTTGCCTTGCGTTACCCTTTCCTTGCCTTGCCGTGCATTGCCTAGCCGTGCTTTTTCGTGCATTAGCGTTGCCTCGCCTGACCGTGCCTTGCCTTGCGTTACCCTTTCCTTGCCTTGCCGTGCATTGCCTAGTCCTGCGTTTTCGTGCCTTAGGCTTGTTTCCCCTTAACGTGCCGTTCCGTCCGTTGCCCTTGCCTACCCTTGCTTTCCCTTGCCTTCCTTGCCTTCCGTTACTCTTTACTTACCTTCCGTGCATTGCCTAGCCTTGCGTTGTCGTGCCTTAGCCTTGCGTCGCCTGACCGTGCCTTGCCTTGCGTTACCCTTTCTTTGCCTTGCCGTGCATTGCCTAGTCCTGCGTTGTCGTGCCTTAGCCTTGTTTCCCCGTACCGTGCCGTTCCTTCCGTTAGCCTTGCCTTCCCTTGCTTTCCCTTGCCTTTCTTTCCTTCCGTTACACTTTCCTTGCCTAGCCGTGCACTGCCTAGCCGTGCGTTGTCGTGCCTTAGCCTTGTTTCCCCTTGCTGTGCCGTTCCTTCCGTTACAGTTGCCTTGCCTTTCTTTGCCTTGCCTTCCTTTCCTTCCGTTACTCTTTCCTTGCCTAGCTGTGCACTGCCTAGCCTTGCGTTGTCGTGCATTAGCCTTCCCTTGCCTCACCGTACCTTGCCTTGCGTTACCCTTTCCTTGCCTTGCCGTGCACTGCCTAGCCTTGCGTTGTCGTGCCTTACCCTTGTTTCCCCTTGCCGTGCCGTGCCTTTTGTTACACTTGCCTTGCCTTGCATTGCTTTGCCTTCCTTTCCTTCCGTTACTCTTTCCTTGCCTAGCCGTGCATTGCCTAGCCTTGCGTTGTCGTGCATTAGCCTTGCCTCGCCTGACCGTGCCTTGCCTTGCATTACCCTTTCCTTCCCTTGCCGTGCATTGCCTAGCCTTGCGTTGTCTTGCCTTAGCCTTGTTTCCCCTTGCTGTGCCGTTTCTTCCGTTACACGTGCCTGGCCTTACTTTGCCTTGCCTTCCTTTCCTTCCCTTTCCTTGCCTAGCCGTGCACTGCCTAGCCGTGCGTTGTCGTGCCTTAGCCTTGTTTCCGCTTACCGTGCCGTTCCTTCCTTTACCTTTGCCTTCCCTTGCCTTCCTTGCCTTCCGTTACTCTTTGCTTGCCTTCCGTGCATTGCCTAGCCTTGCGTTGTCCTGCCTTAGCCTTGCCTCGCCTGACCGTGCCTTGCCTTGCGTTAGCCTTTCCTTGCCTTGCCGTGCATTGCCTAGTCATGCGTTGTCGTGCCTTAGCCTTGTTTCCCCTTACCGTGCCGTTCCTTCCGTTACCCTTGCCTTCCCTTGCTTTCCCTTGCCTTTCTTTCCTTCCGTTACTCTTTTCTTGCCTTGCCGAGCACTGCCTACCCTTGCGTTGTCGTGTATTAGCCTTGCCTCGCCTGACCGTGCCTTGCCTTGCGTTATGCTTTCCTTGCCTTGCCGTGCATTGCCTAGCCCTGCATTGTCGTGCATTAGCCTTGCCTTTCCTCACCGTGCCTTGCCTTGCGTTACCCTTTCCTTGCTTGGCCGTGCATTGCCTAGCCGTGCGTTGCCGTGCCTTACCCTTGTTTCCCCTTGCCGTGACTTGCCTTTTGTTACACTTGCCTTGCCTTGCTTTGCCTTGCCTTCCTCTCCTTCCGTTACTCTTTCCTTGCCTAGCCGTGCTTTGCCTAGCCTTGCGTTGTCGTGCCTTAGCCTTGCCTCGCCTGACCGTGCATTGCCTTGCGTTACTCTTTCCTTGCCTTGCCGTGCATTGCCTAGCCTTGCATTGTCGTGCATTAGCCTTGCCTCGCCTGACCGTGCCTTGCCTTACGTTACCCTTTCCTTGCCTTGCCGTGCATTGCCTAACCGTGCTTTTTCGTGCATTAGCGTTGCCTCGCCTGACCGTGCCTTGCCTTGCGTTATCCTTTCCTTGCCTTGCCGTGCATTGCCTAGTCCTGCGTTGTCGTGCCTTAGGCTTGTTTCCCCTTAACGTGCCGTTCCGTCCGTTGCCCTTGCCTACCCTTGCTTTCCCTTGTCTTCCTTGCCTTCCGTTACTCTTTACTTACCTTCCGTGCATTGCCTAGCCTTGCGTTGTCGTGCCTTAGCCTTGCGTCGCCTGACCGTGCCTTGCCTTGCGTTACCCTTTCTTTGCCTTGCCGTGCATTGCCTAGTCCTGCGTTGTCGTGCCTTAGCCTTGTTTCCCCGTACCGTGCCTTTCCTTCCGTTAGCCTTGCCTTCCCTTGCTTTCCCTTGCCTTTCTTTCCTTCCGTTACTCTTTCCTTGCCTAGCCGTGCATTGCCTAGCCGTGCGTTGTCGTGCCTTAGCCTTGTTTCCCCTTGCTGTGCCGTTCCTTCCGTTACACTTGCCTTGCCTTTCTTTGCCTTGCCTTCCTTTCCTTCCGTTACTCTTTCCTTGCGTAGCCGTGAACTGCCTAGCCTTGCGTTGTCGTGCATTAGCCTTCCCTTGCCTCACCGTACCTTGCCTTGCGTTACCCTTTCCTTGCCTTGCCGTGCACTGCCTAGCCTTGCGTTGTCGTGCCTTACCCTTGTTTCCCCTTGCCGTGCCGTGCCTTTTGTTACACTTGCCTTGCCTTGCTTTGCTTTGCCTTCCTTTCCTTCCGTTACTCTTTCCTTGCCTAGCCGTGCATTGCGTAGCCTTGCGTTGTCGTGCATTAGCCTTGCCTCGCCTGACCGTGCCTTGCCTTGCGTTACCCTTTCCTTCCCTTGCCGTGCATTGCCTAGCCGTGCGTTGTCTTGCCTTAGCCTTGTTTCCCCTTGCTGTGCCGTTTCTTCCGTTACACTTGCCTTGCCTTACTTTGCCTTGCCTTCCTTTCCTTCCGTTACTCTTTCCTTGCCTAGCCGTGCACTGCCTAGCCTTGCGTTGTCGTGCCTTAGCCTTGGCTCGCCTGACCGTGCCTTGCCTTGCGTTACCCTTTCCTTGCTTGGCCGTGCATTGCCTAGCCGTGCGTTGCCGTGCCTTACCCTTGTTTCCCCTTGCCGTGCCTTGCCTTTTGTTACACTTGCCTTGCCTTGCTTTGCTTTGCCTTCCTTTCCTTCCGTTACTCTTTCCTTGCCTAGCCGTGCATTGCCTAGCCTTGCGTTGTCGGGCATTAGCCTTGCCTCGCCTGACCGTGCCTTGCCTTGCGTTACCCTTTCTTTGCCTTGCCGTGCATTGCCTAGTCCTGCGTTGTCGTGCCTTAGCCTTGTTTCCCCTTACCGTGCCGTTCCTTCCGTTACCCTTGCCTTCCCTTGCTTTCCCTTGCCTTTCTTTCCTTCCGTTACTCTTTCTTTGCCTTGCCGAGCACTGCCTAGCCTTGCGTTGTCGTGCATTAGCCTTGCCTCGCCTGACCGTGCTTTGCCTTGCGTTACCCTTTCCTTGCCTTGCCGTGCATTGCCTAGCCTTGCGTTGTCGTGCATTAGCCTTGCCTCGCCTGACCGTGCCTTGCCTTGCGTTACCCTTTCCTTGCCTTAACGTGCATTGCCTAGCCGTGCTTTTTCGTGCATTAGCGTTGCCTCGCCTGACCGTGCCTTGCCTTGCGTTACCGTTTCCTTGCCTTGCCGTGCATTGCCTAGTCCTGCGTTGTCGTGCCTTAGGCTTGTTTCCCCTTAACGTGCCGTTCCGTCCGTTGCCCTTGCCTTCCCTTGCTTTCCCTTGCCTTCCTTGCCTTCCGTTACTCTTTACTTACCTTCCGTGCATTGCCTAGAGTTGCGTTGTCGTGCCTTAGCCTTGCGTCGCCTGACCGTGCCTTGCCTTGCGTTACCCTTTCTTTGCCTTGCCGTGCATTGCCTAGTCCTGCGTTGTCGTGCCTTAGCCTTGTTTCCCCGTACCGTGCCGTTCCTTCCGTTAGCCTTGCTTTCCCTTGCTTTCCCTTGCCTTTCTTTCCTTCCGTTACTCTTTCCTTGCCTAGCCGTGCACTGCCTAGCCGTGCGTTGTCGTGCCTTAGCCTTGTTTCCCCTTGCTGTGCCGTTCCTTCCGTTACACTTGCCTTGCCTTTCTTTGCCTTGCCTTCCTTTCCTTCCGTTACTCTTTCCTTGCCTAGCTGTGTACTGCCTAGCCTTGCGTTGTCGTGCAGTAGCCTTCCCTTGCCGCACCGTACTTTGCCTAGCGTTACCCTTTCCTTGCCTTGCCGTGCACTGCCTAGCCTTGCGTTGTCGTGCCTTACCCTTGTTTCCCCTTGCCGTGCCGTGCCTTTTGTTACACTTGCCTTGCCTTGCATTGCTTTGCCTTCCTTGCCTTCCGTTACTCTTTCCTTGCCTAGCCGTGCATTGCCTAGCCTTGCGTTGTCGTGCATTAGCCTTGCCTCGCCTGACCGTGCCTTGCCTTGCGTTACCCTTTCCTTCCCTTGCCGTGCATTGCCTAGCCGTGCGTTGTCTTGCCTTAGCCTTGTTTCCCCTTGCTGTGCCGTTTCTTCCGTTACACGTGCCTTGCCTTACTTTGCCTTGCCTTCCTTTCCTTCCCTTTCCTTGCCTAGCCGTGCACTGCCTAGCCGTGCGTTGTCGTGCCTTAGCCTTGTTTCCGCTTACCGTGCCGTTCCTTCCTTTACCTTTGCCTTCCCTTGCCTTCCTTGCCTTCCGTTACTCTTTGCTTGCCTTCCGTGCATTGCCTAGCCTTGCGTTGTCCTGCCTTAGCCTTGCCTCGCCTGACCGTGCCTTGCCTTGCGTTACCCTTTCCTTGCCTTGCCGTGCATTGCCTAGTCCTGCGTTGTCGTGCCTTAGCCTTGTTTCCCCTTACCGTGCCGTTCCTTCCGTTACCCTTGCCTTCCCTTGCTTTCCCTTGCCTTTCTTTCCTTCCGTTACTCTTTCCTTGCCTTGCCGAGCACTGCCTAGCCTTGCGTTGTCGTGCATTAGCCTTGCCTCGCCTGACCGTGCCTTGCCTTGCGTTATGCTTTCCTTGCCTTGCCGTGCATTGCCTAGCCCTGCATTGTCGTGCATTAGCCTTGCCTTTCCTCACCGTGCCTTGCCTTGCGTTACCCTTTCCTTGCTTGGCAGTGCATTGCCTAGCCGTGCGTTGCCGTGCCTTACCCTTGTTTCCCCTTGCCGTGCCTTGCCTTTTGTTACACTTGCCTTGCCTTGCTTTGCCTTGCCTTCCTCTCCTTCCGTTACTCTTTCCTTGCCTAGCCGTGCATTGCCTAGCCTTGCGTTGTCGTGCCTTAGCCTTGCCTCGCCTGACCGTGCATTGCCTTGCGTTACTCTTTCCTTGCCTTGCCGTGCATTGCCTAGCCTTGCGTTGTCGTGCATTAGCCTTGCCTTGCCTGACCGTGCCTTGCCTTGCGTTACCCTTTCCTTGCCTTGCCGTGCATTGCCTAGCCGTGCTTTTTCGTGCATTAGCGTTGCCTCGCCTGACCGTGCCTTGCCTTGCGTTACCCTTTCCTTGCTTGGCCTTGCATTGCCTAGCCGTGCGTTGCCGTGCCTTACCCTTGTTTCCCCTTGCCTTGCCTTGCCTTCTGTTACACTTGCCTTGCCTTGCTTTGCCTTGCCTTCCTCTCCTTCCGTTACTCTTTCCTTGCCTAGCCGTGCATTGCCTAGCCTTGCGTTGTCGTGCATTAGCCTTGCCTCGCCTGACCGTGCCTTGCCTTGCGTTACCCTTTCTTTGCCTTGCCGTGCATTGCCTAGTCCTGCGTTGTCGTGCCTTAGCCTTGTTTCCCCTTATCGTACCGTTCCTTCCGTTACCCTTGCCTTCCCTTCCTTTCCCTTGCCTTTCTTTCCTTCCGTTACTCTTTCCTTGCCTTGCCGAGCACTGCCTAGCCTTGCGTTGTCGTGCATTAGCCTTGCCTCGCCTGACCGTGCCTTGCCTTGCGTTATGCTTTCCTTGCCTTGCCGTGCATTGCCTAGCCCTGCATTGTCGTGCATTAGCCTTGCCTTTCCTCACCGTGCCTTGCCTTGCGTTACCCTTTCCTTGCTTGGCCGTGCATTGCCTAGCCGTGCGTTGCCGTGCCTTAGCCTTGTTTCCCCTTACCGTGCCGTTCCTTCCGTTACCCTTGCCTTCCCTTGCTTTCCCTTGCCTTTCTTTCCTTCCGTTACTCTTTCCTTGCCTTGCCGAGCACTGCCTAGCCTTGCGTTGTCGTGCATTAGCCTTGCCTCGCCTGACCGTGCATTGCCTTGCGTTACCCTTTCCTTGCCTTGCCGTTCATTGCCTAGTCCTGCGTTGTCGTGCCTTAGGCTTGTTTCCCCTTAACGTGCCGTTCCGTCCGTTGCCCTTGCCTACCCTTGCTTTCCCTTGCCTTCCTTGCCTTCCGTTACTCTTTACTTACCTTCCGTGCATTGCCTAGCCTTGCGTTGTCGTGCCTTAGCCTTGCGTCGCCTGACCGTGCCTTGCCTTGCGTTACCCTTTCTTTGCCTTGCCGTGCATTGCCTAGTCCTGCGTTGTCGTGCCTTAGCCTTGTTTCCCCTTAACGTGCCGTTCCGTCCGTTGCCCTTGCCTACCCTTGCTTTCCCTTGCCTTTCTTTCCTTCCGTTACTCTTTCCTTTCCTAGCCGTGCACTGCCTAGCCGTGCGTTGTCGTGCCTTAGCCTTGTTTCCCCTTGCTGTGCCGTTCCTTCCGTTACACTTGCCTTGCCTTTCTTTGCCTTGCCTTCCGTTCCTTCCGTTACTCTTTCCTTGCCTAGCCGTGCATTGCCTAGCCTTGCGTTGTCGTGCATTAGCCTTGTCTCGCCTGACCGTGCCTTGCCTTGCGTTACCCTTTCCTTGCCTTGCCTTGCATTGCCTAGTCCTGAGTTGTCGTGCCTTAGCCTTGTTTCCGCTTACCGTGCCGTTCCTTCCTTTACCTTTGCCTTCCCTTGCCTTCCTTGCCTTCCGTTACTCTTTGCTTGCCTTCCGTGCATTGCCTAGCCTTGCGTTGTCCTGCCTTAGCCTTGCCTCGCCTGACCGTGCCTTGCCTTGCGTTACGCTTTCCTTGCCTTGCCGTGCATTGCCTAATCCTGCGTTGTCGTGCCTTAGCCTTGTTTCCCCTTACCGTGCCGTTCCTTCCGTTACCCTTGCCTTCCCTTGCTTTCCCTTGCCTTTCTTTCCTTCCGTTACTCTTTCCTTGCCTTGCCGAGCACTGCCTAGCCTTGCGTTGTCGTGCATTAGCCTTGCCTCGCCTGACCGTGCCTTGCCTTGCGTTATGCTTTCCTTACCTTGCCGTGCATTGCCTAGCCCTGCATTGTCGTACATTAGCCTTGCCTTTCCTCACCGTGATTTGCCTTGCGTTACCCTTCCTTGCTTGGCCGTGCATTGCCTAGCCGTGCGTTGCCGTGCCTTACCCTTGTTTCCCCTTGCCGTGCCTTGCCTTTTGTTACACTTGCCTTGCCTTGCTTTGCCTTGCCTTCCTCTCCTTCCGTTACTCTTTCCTTGCCTAGCCGTGCATTGCCTAGCCTTGCGTTGTCGTGCATTAGCGTTGCCTCGCCTGACCGTGCCTTGCCTTGCGTTACGCTTTCTTTGCCTTGCCGTGCATTGCCTAGTCCTGCGTTGTCGTGCCTTAGCCTTGTTTCCCCTTGCCGTGCCTTGCCTTTTGTTACACTTGCCTTCCCTTGCTTTCTCTTGCCTTTCTTTCCTTCCGTTACTATTTCCTTGCCTTGCCGAGCACTGCCTAGCCTTGCGTTGTCGTGCCTTAGCCTTGCCTCGCCTGACCGTGCATTGCCTTGCGTTACTCTTTCCTTGCCTTGCCGTGCATTGCCTAGCCTTGCGTTGTCGTGCATTAGCCTTGCCTCGCCTGACCGTGCCTTGCCTTGCGTTACCCTTTCCTTGCCTTGCCGTGCATTGCCTAGCCGTGCTTTTTCGTGCATTAGCGTTGCCTCGCCTGACCGTGCCTTGCCTTGCGTTACCCTTTCCTTGATTTGCCGTGCATTGCCTAGTCCTGCGTTGTCGTGCCTTAGGCTTGTTTCCCCTTAACGTGCCGTTCCGTCCGTTGCCCTTGCCTACCCTTGCTTTCCCTTGCCTTCCTTGCCTTCCGTTACTCTTTACTTACCTTCCGTGCATTGCCTAGCCTTGCGTTATCGTGCCTTAGCCTTGCGTCGCCTGACCGTGCCTTGCCTTGCGTTACCCTTTCTTTGCCTTGCCGTGCATTGCCTAGTCCTGCGTTGTCGTGCCTTAGCCTTGTTTCCCCGTACCGTGCCGTTCCTTCCGTTAGCCTTGCCTTCCCTTGCTTTCCCTTGCCTTTCTTTCCTTCCGTTACTCTTTCCTTGCCTAGCCGTGCACTGCCTAGCCGTGCGTTGTCGTGCCTTAGCCTTGTTTCCCCTTGCTGTGCCGTTCCTTCCGTTACACTTGCCTTGCCTTTCTTTGCCTTGCCTTCCTTTCCTTCCGTTACTCTTTCCTTGCCTAGCCGTGCACTGCCTAGCCTTGCGTTGTCGTGCATTAGCCTTCCCTTGCCTCACCGTACCTTGCCTTGCGTTACCCTTTCCTTGCCTTGCCGTGCACTGCCTAGCCTTGCGTTGTCGTGCCTTACCCTTGTTTCCCCTTGCCGTGCCGTGCCTTTTGTTACACTTGCCTTGCCTTGCTTTGCTTTGCCTTCCTTTCCTTCCGTTACTCTTTCCTTGCCTAGCCGTGCATTGCGTAGCCTTGCGTTGTCGTGCATTAGCCTTGCCTCGCCTGACCGTGCCTTGCCTTGCGTTACCCTTTCCTTCCCTTGCCGTGCATTGCCTAGCCGTGCGTTGTCTTGCCTTAGCATTGTTTCCCCTTGCTGTGCCGTTTCTTCCGTTACACTTGCCTTGCCTTACTTTGCCTTGCCTTCCTTTCCTTCCGTTACTCTTTCCTTGCCTAGCCGTGCACTGCCTAGCCTTGCGTTGTCGTGCCTTAGCCTTGGCTCCCCTGACCGTGCCTTGCCTTGCGTTACCCTTTCCTTGCTTGGCCGTGCATTGCCTAGCCGTGCGTTGCCGTGCCTTACCCTTGTTTCCCCTTGCCGTGCCTTGCCTTTTGTTACACTTGCCTTGCCTTGCTTTGCCTTGCCTTCCTCTCCTTCCGTTACTCTTTCCTTGCCTAGCCGTGCACTGCCTAGCCGTGCGTTGTCGTGCCTTAGCCTTGTTTCCCCTTGCTGTGCCGTTCCTTCCGTTACACTTGCCTTGCCTTTCTTTGCCTTGCCTTCCTTTCCTTCCGTTACTCTTTCCTTGCCTAGCCGTGCATTGCCTAGCCTTGCGTTGTCGTGCGTTAGCCTTGCCTCGCCTGACCGTGCCTTGCCTTGCGTTACCCTTTCCTTGCCTTGCCTTGCATTGCCTAGTCCTGAGTTGTCGTGCCTTAGCCTTGTTTCCGCTTACCGTGCCGTTCCTTCCTTTACCTTTGTCTTCCCTTGCCTTCCTTGCCTTCCGTTACTCTTTGCTTGCCTTCCGTGCATTGCCTAGCCTTGCGTTGTCCTGCCTTAGCCTTGGCTCGCCTGACCGTGCCTTGCCTTGCGTTACCCTTTCCTTGCTTGGCCGTGCATTGCCTAGCCGTGCGTTGCCGTGCCTTACCCTTGTTTCCCCTTGCCGTGCCTTGCCTTTTGTTACACTTGCCTTGCCTTGCTTTGCCTTGCCTTCCTCTCCTTCCGTTACTCTTTCCTTGCCTAGCCGTGCATTGCCTAGCCTTGCGTTGTCGTGCATTAGCCTTGCCTCGCCTGACCGTGCCTTGCCTTGCGTTACCCTTTCTTTGCCTTGCCGTGCATTGCCTAGTCCTGCGTTGTCGTGCCTTAGCCTTGTTTCCCCTTACCGTGCCGTTCCTTCCGTTACCCTTGCCTTCCCTTGCTTTCCCTTGCCTTTCTTTCCTTCCGTTACTCTTTCCTTGCCTTGCCGAGCACTGCCTAGCCTTGCGTTGTCGTGCATTAGCCTTGCCTCGCCTGACCGTGCCTTGCCTTGCGTTATGCTTTCCTTGCCTTGCCGTGCATTGCCTAGCCCTGCATTGTCGTGCATTAGCCTTGCCATTCCTCACCGTGCCTTGCCTTGCGTTACCCTTTCCTTGCTTGGCCGTCCATTGCCTAGCCGTGCATTGCCGTGCCTGACCCTTGTTTCCCCTTGCCGTGCCTTGCCTTTTGTTACACTTGCCTTGCCTTGCTTTGCCTTGCCTTCCTCTCCTTCCGTTACTCTTTCCTTGCCTAGCCATGCATTGCCTAGCCTTGCGTTGTCGTGCATTAGCCTTGCCTCGCCTGACCGTGCCTTGCCTTGCGTTACCCTTTCTTTGCCTTGCCGTGCATTGCCTAGTCCTTCGTTGTCGTGCCTTAGCCTTGTTTCCCCTTACCGTGCCGTTCCTTCCGTTACCCTTGCCTTCCCTTGCTTTCCCTTGCCTTTCTTTCCTTCCGTTACTCTTTCCTTGCCTTGCCGAGCACTGCCTAGCCTTGCGTTGTTGTGCATTAGCCTTACCTCGCCTGACCGTGCATTGCCTTGCGTTACCCTTTCCTTGCCTTGCCGTGCATTGCCTAGCCTTGCGTTGTCGTGCATTAGCCTTGCCTCGCCTGACCGTGCCTTGCCTTGCGTTACCCTTTCCTTGCCTTGCCGTGCATTGCCTAGCCGTGCTTTTTCGTGCATTAGCGTTGCCTCGCCTGACCGTGCCTTGCCTTGTGTTACCCTTTCCTTGCCTTGCCGTGCATTGCCTAGTCCTGCGTTGTCGTGCCTTAGGCTTGTTTCCCCTTAACGTGCCGTTCCGTCCGTTGCCATTGCCTTCCCTTGCTTTCCCTTGCCTTCCTTGCCTTCCGTTACTCTTTACTTACCTTCCGTGCATTGCCTAGCCTTGCGTTGTCGTGCCTTAGCCTTGCGTCGCCTGACCGTGCCTTGCCTTGCGTTACCCTTTCCTTGCCTTGCCGTGCATTGCCTAGTCCTGCGTTGTCGTGCCTTAGGCTTGTTTCCCCTTAACGTGCCGTTCCGTCCGTTGCCCTTGCCTACCCTTGCTTTCCCTTGCCTGCCTTGCCTTCCGTTACTCTTAACTTACCTTCCGTGCATTGCCTAGCCTTGCGTTGTCGTGCCTTAGCCTTGCGTCGCCTGACCGTGCCTTGCCTTGCGTTACCCTTTCTTTGCCTTGCCGTGCATTGCCTAGTCCTGCGTTGTCGTGCCTTAGCCTTGTTTCCCCGTACCGTGCCGTTCCTTCCTTTACCTTTGCCTTCCCTTGCCTTCCTTGCCTTCCGTTACTCTTTGCTTGCCTTCCGTGCATTGCCTAGCCTTGCGTTGTCCTGCCTTAGCCTTGCCTCCCCTGACCGTGCCTTGCCTTGCGTTACCCTTTCCTTGCCTTGCCGTGCATTGCCTAATCCTGCGTTGTCGTGCCTTAGCCTTGTTTCCCCTTACCGTGCCGTTCCTTCCGTTACCCTTGCCTTCCCTTGCTTTCCCTTGCCTTTCTTTCCTTCCGTTACTCTTTCCTTGCCTTGCCGAGCACTGCCTAGCCTTGCGTTGTCGTGCATTAGCCTTGCCTCGCCTGACCGTGCCTTGCCTTGCGTTATGCTTTCCTTACCTTGCCGTGCATTGCCTAGCCCTGCATTTTCGTGCATTAGCCTTGCCTTTCCTCACCCTGCCTTGCCTTGCGTTACCCTTTCCTTGCTTGGCCGTGCATTGCCTAGCCGTGCGTTGCCGTGCCTTACCCTTGTTTCCCCTTGCCGTGCCTTGCCTTTTGTTACACTTGCCTTGCCTTGCTTTGCCTTGCCTTCCTCTCCTTCCGTTACTCTTTCCTTGCCTAGCCGTGCATTGCCTAGCCTTGCGTTGTCGTGCATTAGCCTTGCCTCGCCTGACCGTGCCTTGCCTTGCGTTACGCTTTCTTTGCCTTGCCGTGCATTGCCTAGTCCTGCGTTGTCGTGCCTTAGCCTTGTTTCCCCTTACCGTGCCGTTCCTTCCGTTACCCTTGCCTTCCCTTGCTTTCCCTTGCCTTTCTTTCCTTCCGTTACTCTTTCCTTGCCTTGCCGAGCACTGCCTAGCCTTGCGTTGTCGTGCCTTAGCCTTGCCTCGCCTGACCGTGCATTGCCTTGCGTTACTCTTTCCTTGCCTTGCCGTGCATTGCCTAGCCTTGCGTTGTCGTGCATTAGCCTTGCCTCGCCTGACCGTGCCTTGCCTTGCGTTACCCTTTCCTTGCCTTGCCGTGCATTGCCTAGCCGTGCTTTTTCGTGCATTAGCGTTGCCTCGACTGACCGTGCCTTGCCTTGCGTTACCCTTTCCTTGCCTTGCCGTGCATTGCCTAGTCCTGCGTTGTCGTGCCTTAGCCTTGTTTCCCCGTACCGTGCCGTTCCTTCCGTTAGCCTTGCCTTCCCTTGCTTTCCCTTGCCTTTCTTTCCTTCCGTTACTCTTTCCTTGCCTAGCCGTGCACTGCCTAGCCGTGCGTTGTCGTGCCTTAGCCTTGTTTCCCCTTGCTGTGCCGTTCCTTCCGTTACACTTGCCTTGCCTTTCTTTGCCTTGCCTTCCTTTCCTTCCGTTACTCTTTCCTTGCCTAGCTGTGCACTGCCTAGCCTTGCGTTGTCGTGCATTAGCCTTCCCTTGCCTCACCGTACCTTGCCTTGCGTTACCCTTTCCTTGCCTTGCCGTGCACTGCCTAGCCTTGCGTTGTCGTGCCTTACCCTTGTTTCCCCTTGCCGTGCCGTGCCTTTTGTTACACTTGCCTTGCCTTGCATTGCTTTGCCTTCCTTTCCTTCCGTTACTCTTTCCTTGCCTAGCCGTGCATTGCCTAGCCTTGCGTTGTCGTGCATTAGCCTTGCCTCGCCTGACCGTGCCTTGCCTTGCGTTACCCTTTCCTTGCCTTGCCGTGCATTGCCTAGCCGTGCGTTGTCTTGCCTTAGCCTTGTTTCCCCTTGCTGTGCCGTTTCTTCCGTTACACGTGCCTTGCCTTACTTTGCCTTGCCTTCCTTTCCTTCCCTTTCCTTGCCTAGCCGTGCACTGCCTAGACGTGCGTTGTCGTGCCTTAGCCTTGTTTACGCTTACCGTGCCGTTCCTTCCTTTACCTTTGCCTTCCCTTGCCTGCCTTGCCTTCCGTTACTCTTTGCTTGCCTTCCGTGCATTGCCTAGCCTTGCGTTGTCCTGCCTTAGCCTTGCCTCCCCTGACCGTGCCTTGCCTTGCGTTACCCTTTCCTTGCCTTGCCGTGCATTGCCTAGTCCTGCGTTGTCGTTCCTTAGCCTTGTTTCCCCTTACCGTGCCGTTCCTTCCGTTACCCTTGCCTTCCCTTGCTTTCCCTTGCCTTTCTTTCCTTCCGTTACTCTTTCCTTGCCTTGCCGAGCACTGCCTAGCCTTGCGTTGTCGTGCATTAGCCTTGCCTCGCCTGACCGTGCCTTGCCTTGCGTTATGCTTTCCTTGCCTTGCCGTGCATTGCCTAGCCCTGCATTGTCGTGCATTAGCCTTGCCTTTCCTCACCGTGCCTTGCCTTGCGTTACCCTTTCCTTGCTTGGCCGTGCATTGCCTAGCCGTGCGTTCCCGTGCCTTACCCTTGTTTCCCCTTGCCTTGCCTTGCCTTTTGTTACACTTGCCTTGCCTTGCTTTGCCTTGCCTTCCTCTCCTTCCGTTACTCTTTCCTTGCCTAGCCGTGCATTGCCTAGCCTTGCGTTGTCGTGCCTTAGCCTTGCCTCGCCTGACCGTGCATTGCCTTGCGTTACTCTTTCCTTGCCTTGCCGTGCATTGCCTAGCCTTGCGTTGTCGTGCATTAGCCTTGCCTCGCCTGACCGTGCCTTGCCTTGCGTTACCCTTTCCTTGCCTTTCCGTGCATTGCCTAGCCGTGCTTTTTCGTGCATTAGCCTTGCCTCGCCTGACCGTGCCTTGCCTTGCGTTACCCTTTCCTTACCTTGCCGTGCATTGCCTAGTCCTGCGTTGTCGTGCCTTAGGCTTGTTTCCCCTTAACGTGCCGTTCCGTCCGTAGCCCTTGCCTACCCTTGCTTTCCCTTGCCTTCCTTGCCTTCCGTTACTCTTTACTTACCTTCCGTGCATTGCCTAGCCTTGCGTTGTCGTGCCTTAGCCTTGCGTCGCCTGACCGTGCCTTGCCTTGCGTTACCCTTTCTTTGCTTTGCCGTGCATTGCCTAGTCCTGCGTTGTCGTGCCTTAGCCTTGTTTCCCCGTACGGTGCCGTTCCTTCCGTTAGCCTTGCCTTCCCTTGCTTTCCCTTGCCTTTCTTTCCTTCCGTTACTCTTTCCTTGCCTAGCCGTGCACTGCCTAGCCGTGCGTTGTCGTGCCTTACCCTTGTTTCCCCTTGCCGTGTCTTGCCTTTTGTTACACTTGCCTTGCCTTGCTTTGCCTTGCCTTCCTCTCCTTCCGTTACTCTTTCCTTGCCTAGCCGTGCATTGCCTAGCCTTGCGTTGTCGTGCATTAGCCTTGCCTCGCCTGACCGTGCCTTGCCTTGCGTTACCCTTTCTTTGCCTTGCCGTGCATTGCCTAGTCCTGCGTTGTCGTGCCTTAGCCTTGTTTCCCCGTACCGTGCCGTTCCTTCCTTTACCTTTGCCTTCCCTTGCCTTCCTTGCCTTCCGTTACTCTTTGCTTGCCTTCCGTGCATTGCCTAGCCTTGCGTTGTCCTGCCTTAGCCTTGCCTCGCCTGACCGTGCCTTGCCTTGCGTTACCCTTTCCTTGCCTTGCCGTGCATTGCCTAATCCTGCGTTGTCGTGCCTTAGCCTTGTTTCCCCTTACCGTGCCGTTCCTTCCGTTACCCTTGCCTTCCCTTGCTTTCCCTTGCCTTTCTTTCCTTCCGTTACTCTTTCCTTGCCTTGCCGAGCACTGCCTAGCCTTGCGTTGTCGTGCATTAGCCTTGCCTCGCCTGACCGTGCCTTGCCTTGCGTTATGCTTTCCTTACCTTGCCGTGCATTGCCTAGCCCTGCATTTTCGTGCATTAGCCTTGCCTTTCCTCACCCTGCCTTGCCTTGCGTTACCCTTTCCTTGCTTGGCCGTGCATTGCCTAGCCGTGCGTTGCCGTGCCTTACCCTTGTTTCCCCTTGCCGTGCCTTGCCTTTTGTTACACTTGCCTTGCCTTGCTTTGCCTTGCCTTCCTCTCCTTCCGTTACTCTTTCCTTGCCTAGCCGTGCATTGCCTAGCCTTGCGTTGTCGTGCATTAGCCTTGCCTCGCCTGACCGTGCCTTGCCTTGCGTTACGCTTTCTTTGCCTTGCCGTGCATTGCCTAGTCCTGCGTTGTCGTGCCTTAGCCTTGTTTCCCCTTACCGTGCCGTTCCTTCCGTTACCCTTGCCTTCCCTTGCTTTCCCTTGCCTTTCTTTCCTTCCGTTACTCTTTCCTTGCCTTGCCGAGCACTGCCTAGCCTTGCGTTGTCGTGCCTTAGCCTTGCCTCGCCTGACCGTGCATTGCCTTGCGTTACTCTTTCCTTGCCTTGCCGTGCATTGCCTAGCCTTGCGTTGTCGTGCATTAGCCTTGCCTCGCCTGACCGTGCCTTGCCTTGCGTTACCCTTTCCTTGCCTTGCCGTGCATTGCCTAGCCGTGCTTTTTCGTGCATTAGCGTTGCCTCGACTGACCGTGCCTTGCCTTGCGTTACCCTTTCCTTGCCTTGCCGTGCATTGCCTAGTCCTGCGTTGTCGTGCCTTAGCCTTGTTTCCCCGTACCGTGCCGTTCCTTCCGTTAGCCTTGCCTTCCCTTGCTTTCCCTTGCCTTTCTTTCCTTCCGTTACTCTTTCCTTGCCTAGCCGTGCACTGCCTAGCCGTGCGTTGTCGTGCCTTAGCCTTGTTTCCCCTTGCTGTGCCGTTCCTTCCGTTACACTTGCCTTGCCTTTCTTTGCCTTGCCTTCCTTTCCTTCCGTTACTCTTTCCTTGCCTAGCTGTGCACTGCCTAGCCTTGCGTTGTCGTGCATTAGCCTTCCCTTGCCTCACCGTACCTTGCCTTGCGTTACCCTTTCCTTGCCTTGCCGTGCACTGCCTAGCCTTGCGTTGTCGTGCCTTACCCTTGTTTCCCCTTGCCGTGCCGTGCCTTTTGTTACACTTGCCTTGCCTTGCATTGCTTTGCCTTCCTTTCCTTCCGTTACTCTTTCCTTGCCTAGCCGTGCATTGCCTAGCCTTGCGTTGTCGTGCATTAGCCTTGCCTCGCCTGACCGTGCCTTGCCTTGCGTTACCCTTTCCTTGCCTTGCCGTGCATTGCCTAGCCGTGCGTTGTCTTGCCTTAGCCTTGTTTCCCCTTGCTGTGCCGTTTCTTCCGTTACACGTGCCTTGCCTTACTTTGCCTTGCCTTCCTTTCCTTCCCTTTCCTTGCCTAGCCGTGCACTGCCTAGCCGTGCGTTGTCGTGCCTTAGCCTTGTTTACGCTTACCGTGCCGTTCCTTCCTTTACCTTTGCCTTCCCTTGCCTGCCTTGCCTTCCGTTACTCTTTGCTTGCCTTCCGTGCATTGCCTAGCCTTGCGTTGTCCTGCCTTAGCCTTGCCTCCCCTGACCGTGCCTTGCCTTGCGTTACCCTTTCCTTGCCTTGCCGTGCATTGCCTAGTCCTGCGTTGTCGTTCCTTAGCCTTGTTTCCCCTTACCGTGCCGTTCCTTCCGTTACCCTTGCCTTCCCTTGCTTTCCCTTGCCTTTCTTTCCTTCCGTTACTCTTTCCTTGCCTTGCCGAGCACTGCCTAGCCTTGCGTTGTCGTGCATTAGCCTTGCCTCGCCTGACCGTGCCTTGCCTTGCGTTATGCTTTCCTTGCCTTGCCGTGCATTGCCTAGCCCTGCATTGTCGTGCATTAGCCTTGCCTTTCCTCACCGTGCCTTGCCTTGCGTTACCCTTTCCTTGCTTGGCCGTGCATTGCCTAGCCGTGCGTTCCCGTGCCTTACCCTTGTTTCCCCTTGCCTTGCCTTGCCTTTTGTTACACTTGCCTTGCCTTGCTTTGCCTTGCCTTCCTCTCCTTCCGTTACTCTTTCCTTGCCTAGCCGTGCATTGCCTAGCCTTGCGTTGTCGTGCCTTAGCCTTGCCTCGCCTGACCGTGCATTGCCTTGCGTTACTCTTTCCTTGCCTTGCCGTGCATTGCCTAGCCTTGCGTTGTCGTGCATTAGCCTTGCCTCGCCTGACCGTGCCTTGCCTTGCGTTACCCTTTCCTTGCCTTTCCGTGCATTGCCTAGCCGTGCTTTTTCGTGCATTAGCGTTGCCTCGCCTGACCGTGCCTTGCCTTGCGTTACCCTTTCCTTGCCTTGCCGTGCATTGCCGAGTCCTGCGTTGTCGTGCCTTAGGCTTGTTTCCCCTTAACGTGCCGTTCCGTCCGTAGCCCTTGCCTACCCTTGCTTTCCCTTGCCTTCCTTGCCTTCCGTTACTCTTTACTTACCTTCCGTGCATTGCCTAGCCTTGCGTTGTCGTGCCTTAGCCTTGCGTCGCCTGACCGTGCCTTGCCTTGCGTTACCCTTTCTTTGCTTTGCCGTGCATTGCCTAGTCCTGCGTTGTCGTGCCTTAGCCTTGTTTCCCCGTACGGTGCCGTTCCTTCCGTTAGCCTTGCCTTCCCTTGCTTTCCCTTGCCTTTCTTTCCTTCCGTTACTCTTTCCTTGCCTAGCCGTGCACTGCCTAGCCGTGCGTTGTCGTGCCTTACCCTTGTTTCCCCTTGCCGTGTCTTGCCTTTTGTTACACTTGCCTTGCCTTGCTTTGCCTTGCCTTCCTCTCCTTCCGTTACTCTTTCCTTGCCTAGCCGTGCATTGCCTAGCCTTGCGTTGTCGTGCATTAGCCTTGCCTCGCCTGACCGTGCCTTGCCTTGCGTTACCCTTTCTTTGCCTTGCCGTGCATTGCCTAGTCCTGCGTTGTCGTGCCTTAGCCTTGTTTCCCCGTACCGTGCCGTTCCTTCCTTTACCTTTGCCTTCCCTTGCCTTCCTTGCCTTCCGTTACTCTTTGCTTGCCTTCCGTGCATTGCCTAGCCTTGCGTTGTCCTGCCTTAGCCTTGCCTCGCCTGACCGTGCCTTGCCTTGCGTTACCCTTTCCTTGCCTTGCCGTGCATTGCCTAATCCTGCGTTGTCGTGCCTTAGCCTTGTTTCCCCTTACCGTGCCGTTCCTTCCGTTACCCTTGCCTTCCCTTGCTTTCCCTTGCCTTTCTTTCCTTCCGTTACTCTTTCCTTGCCTTGCCGAGCACTGCCTAGCCTTGCGTTGTCGTGCATTAGCCTTGCCTCGCCTGACCGTGCCTTGCCTTGCGTTATGCTTTCCTTACCTTGCCGTGCATTGCCTAGCCCTGCATTTTCGTGCATTAGCCTTGCCTTTCCTCACCCTGCCTTGCCTTGCGTTACCCTTTCCTTGCTTGGCCGTGCATTGCCTAGCCGTGCGTTGCCGTGCCTTACCCTTGTTTCCCCTTGCCGTGCCTTGCCTTTTGTTACACTTGCCTTGCCTTGCTTTGCCTTGCCTTCCTCTCCTTCCGTTACTCTTTCCTTGCCTAGCCGTGCATTGCCTAGCCTTGCGTTGTCGTGCATTAGCCTTGCCTCGCCTGACCGTGCCTTGCCTTGCGTTACGCTTTCTTTGCCTTGCCGTGCATTGCCTAGTCCTGCGTTGTCGTGCCTTAGCCTTGTTTCCCCTTACCGTGCCGTTCCTTCCGTTACCCTTGCCTTCCCTTGCTTTCCCTTGCCTTTCTTTCCTTCCGTTACTCTTTCCTTGCCTTGCCGAGCACTGCCTAGCCTTGCGTTGTCGTGCCTTAGCCTTGCCTCGCCTGACCGTGCATTGCCTTGCGTTACTCTTTCCTTGCCTTGCCGTGCATTGCCTAGCCTTGCGTTGTCGTGCATTAGCCTTGCCTCGCCTGACCGTGCCTTGCCTTGCGTTACCCTTTCCTTGCCTTGCCGTGCATTGCCTAGCCGTGCTTTTTCGTGCATTAGCGTTGCCTCGACTGACCGTGCCTTGCCTTGCGTTACCCTTTCCTTGCCTTGCCGTGCATTGCCTAGTCCTGCGTTGTCGTGCCTTAGCCTTGTTTCCCCGTACCGTGCCGTTCCTTCCGTTAGCCTTGCCTTCCCTTGCTTTCCCTTGCCTTTCTTTCCTTCCGTTACTCTTTCCTTGCCTAGCCGTGCACTGCCTAGCCGTGCGTTGTCGTGCCTTAGCCTTGTTTCCCCTTGCTGTTCCGTTCCTTCCGTTACACTTGCCTTGCCTTTCTTTGCCTTGCCTTCCTTTCCTTCCGTTACTCTTTCCTTGCCTAGCTGTGCACTGCCTAGCCTTGCGTTGTCGTGCATTAGCCTTCCCTTGCCTCACCGTACCTTGCCTTGCGTTACCCTTTCCTTGCCTTGCCGTGCACTGCCTAGCCTTGCGTTGTCGTGCCTTACCCTTGTTTCCCCTTGCCGTGCCGTGCCTTTTGTTACACTTGCCTTGCCTTGCATTGCTTTGCCTTCCTTTCCTTCCGTTACTCTTTCCTTGCCTAGCCGTGCATTGCCTAGCCTTGCGTTGTCGTGCATTAGCCTTGCCTCGCCTGACCGTGCCTTGCCTTGCGTTACCCTTTCCTTGCCTTGCCGTGCATTGCCTAGCCGTGCGTTGTCTTGCCTTAGCCTTGTTTCCCCTTGCTGTGCCGTTTCTTCCGTTACACGTGCCTTGCCTTACTTTGCCTTGCCTTCCTTTCCTTCCCTTTCCTTGCCTAGCCGTGCACTGCCTAGCCGTGCGTTGTCGTGCCTTAGCCTTGTTTACGCTTACCGTGCCGTTCCTTCCTTTACCTTTGCCTTCCCTTGCCTGCCTTGCCTTCCGTTACTCTTTGCTTGCCTTCCGTGCATTGCCTAGCCTTGCGTTGTCCTGCCTTAGCCTTGCCTCCCCTGACCGTGCCTTGCCTTGCGTTACCCTTTCCTTGCCTTGCCGTGCATTGCCTAGTCCTGCGTTGTCGTTCCTTAGCCTTGTTTCCCCTTACCGTGCCGTTCCTTCCGTTACCCTTGCCTTCCCTTGCTTTCCCTTGCCTTTCTTTCCTTCCGTTACTCTTTCCTTGCCTTGCCGAGCACTGCCTAGCCTTGCGTTGTCGTGCATTAGCCTTGCCTCGCCTGACCGTGCCTTGCCTTGCGTTATGCTTTCCTTGCCTTGCCGTGCATTGCCTAGCCCTGCATTGTCGTGCATTAGCCTTGCCTTTCCTCACCGTGCCTTGCCTTGCGTTACCCTTTCCTTGCTTGGCCGTGCATTGCCTAGCCGTGCGTTCCCGTGCCTTACCCTTGTTTCCCCTTGCCTTGCCTTGCCTTTTGTTACACTTGCCTTGCCTTGCTTTGCCTTGCCTTCCTCTCCTTCCGTTACTCTTTCCTTGCCTAGCCGTGCATTGCCTAGCCTTGCGTTGTCGTGCCTTAGCCTTGCCTCGCCTGACCGTGCATTGCCTTGCGTTACTCTTTCCTTGCCTTGCCGTGCATTGCCTAGCCTTGCGTTGTCGTGCATTAGCCTTGCCTCGCCTGACCGTGCCTTGCCTTGCGTTACCCTTTCCTTGCCTTTCCGTGCATTGCCTAGCCGTGCTTTTTCGTGCATTAGCGTTGCCTCGCCTGACCGTGCCTTGCCTTGCGTTACCCTTTCCTTGCCTTGCCGTGCATTGCCTAGTCCTGCGTTGTCGTGCCTTAGGCTTGTTTCCCCTTAACGTGCCGTTCCGTCCGTAGCCCTTGCCTACCCTTGCTTTCCCTTGCCTTCCTTGCCTTCCGTTACTCTTTACTTACCTTCCGTGCATTGCCTAGCCTTGCGTTGTCGTGCCTTAGCCTTGCGTCGCCTGACCGTGCCTTGCCTTGCGTTACCCTTTCTTTGCCTTGCCGTGCATTGCCTAGTCCTGCGTTGTCGTGCCTTAGCCTTGTTTCCCCGTACGGTGCCGTTCCTTCCGTTAGCCTTGCCTTCCCTTGCTTTCCCTTGCCTTTCTTTCCTTCCGTTACTCTTTCCTTGCCTAGCCGTGCACTGCCTAGCCGTGCGTTGTCGTGCCTTAGCCTTGTTTCCCCTTGCTGTGCCGTTCCTTCCGTTACACTTGCCTTGCCTTTCTTTGCCTTGCCTTCCTTTCCTTCCGTTACTCTTTCCTTGCCTAGCCGTGCACTGCCTAGCCTTGCGTTGTAGTGCATTAGCCTTCCCTTGCCTCACCGTACCTTGCCTTGCGTTACCATTTCCTTGCCTTGCCGTGCACTGCCTAGCCTTGCGTTGTCGTGCCTTACCCTTGTTTCCCCTTGCCGTGCCGTGCCTTTTGTTACACTTGCCTTGCCTTGCTTTGCTTTGCCTTCCTTTCCTTCCGTTACTCTTTCCTTGCCTAGCCGTGCATTGCCTAGCCTTGCGTTGTCGTGCATTAGCCTTGCCTCGCCTGACCGTGCCTTGCCTTGCGTTACCCTTTCCTTCCCTTGCCGTGCATTGCCTAGCCGTGCGTTGTCTTGCCTTAGCCTTGTTTCCCCTTGCTGTGCCGTTTCTTCCGTTACACTTGCCTTGCCTTACTTTGCCTTGCCTTCCTTTCCTTCCGTTACTCTTTCCTTGCCTAGCCGTGCACTGCCAAGCCTTGCGTTGTCGTGCCTTAGCCTTGGCTCGCCTGACCGTGCCTTGCCTTGCGTTACCCTTTCCTTGCTTGGCCGTGCATTGCCTAGCCGTGCGTTGCCGTGCCTTACCCTTGTTTCCCCTTGCCGTGCCTTGCCTTTTGTTACACTTGCCTTGCCTTGCTTTGCCTTGCCTTCCTCTCCTTCCGTTACTCTTTCCTTGCCTAGCCGTGCATTGCCTAGCCTTGCGTTGTCGTGCATTAGCCTTGCCTCGCCTGAGCGTGCCTTGCCTTGCGTTACCCTTTCTTTGCCTTGCCGTGCATTGCCTAGTCCTGCGTTGTCGTTCCTTAGCCTTGTTTCCCGTTACCGTGCCGTTCCTTCCGTTACCCTTGCCTTCCGTGCTTTCCCTTGCCTTTCTTTCCTTCCGTTACTCTTTCCTTGCCTTGCCGAGCACTGCCTAGCCTTGCGTTGTCGTGCATTAGCCTTGCCTCGCCTGACCGTGCCTTGCCTTGCGTTATGCTTTCCTTGCCTTGCCGTGCATTGCCTAGCCCTGCATTGTCGTGCATTAGCCTTGCCTTTCCTCACCGTGCCTTGCCTTGCGTTACCCTTTCCTTGCTTGGCCGTGCATTGCCTAGCCGTGCGTTGCCGTGCCTTACCCTTGTTTCCCTTTGCCGTGCCTTGCCTTTTGTTACACTTGCCTTGCCTTGCTTTGCCTTGCCTTCCTCTCCTTCCGTTACTCTTTCCTTGCCTAGCCGTGCATTGCCTAGCCTTGCGTTGTCGTGCATTAGCCTTGCCTCGCCTGACCTTGCCTTGCCTTGCGTTACCCTTTCTTTGCCTTGCCGTGCATTGCCTAGTCCTGCGTTGTCCTGCCTTAGCCTTGTTTCCCCTTACCGTGCCGTTCCTTCCGTTACCCTTGCCTTCCCTTGCTTTCCCTTGCCTTTCTTTCCTTCCGTTACTCTTTCCTTGCCTTGCCGAGCACTGCCTAGCCTTGCGTTGTCGTGCATTAGCCTTGCCTCGCCTGACCGTGCATTGCCTTGCGTTACCCTTTCCTTGCCTTGCCGTGCATTGCCTAGCCTTGCGTTGTCGTGCATTAGCCTTGCCTCGCCTGACCGTACCTTGCCTTGCGTTACCCTTTCCTTGCCTTGCCGTGCATTGCCTAGCCGTGCTTTTTCGTGCATTAGCGTTGCCTCGCCTGACCGTGCCTTGCCTTGCGTTACCCTTTCCTTGCATTGCCGTGCATTGCCTAGTCCTGCGTTGTCGTGCCTTAGGCTTGTTTCCCCTTAACGTGCCGTTCCGTCCGTTGCCCTTGCCTACCCTTGCTTTCCCTTGCATTCCTTGCCTTCCCTTACTCTTTACTTACCTTCCGTGCATTGCCTAGCCTTGCGTTGTCGTGCCTTAGCCTTGCGTCGCCTGACCGTGCCTTGCCTTGCCTTACCCTTTCTTTGCCTTGCCGTGCATTGCCTAGTCCTGCGTTGTCGTGCCTTAGCCTTGTTTCCCCGTACCGTGCCGTTCCTTCCGTTAGCCTTGCCTTCCCTTGCTTTCCCTTGCCTTTCTTTCCTTCCGTTACTCTTTCCTTGCCTAGCCGTGCACTGCCTAGCCGTGCGTTGTCGTGCCTTAGCCTTGTTTCCCCTTGCTGTGCCGTTCCTTCCGTTACACTTGCCTTGCCTTTCTTTGCCTTGCCTTCCTTTCCTTCCGTTACTCTTTCCTTGCCTAGCTGTGCACTGCCTAGCCTTGCGTTGTCGTGCATTAGCCTTCCCTTGCCTCACCGTACCTTGCCTTGCGTTACCCTTTCCTTGCCTTGCCGTGCACTGCCTAGCCTTGCGTTGTCGTGCCTTACCCTTGTTTCCCCTTGCCGTGCCGTGCCTTTTGTTACACTTGCCTTGCCTTGCATTGCTTTGCCTTCCTTTCCTTCCGTTACTCTTTCCTTGCCTAGCCGTGCATTGCCTAGCCTTGCGTTGTCGTGCGTTAGCCTTGCCTCGCCTGACCGTGCCTTGCCTTGCGTTACCCTTTCCTTGCCTTGCCTTGCATTGCCTAGTCCTGAGTTGTCGTGCCTTAGCCTTGTTTCCGCTTACCGTGCCGTTCCTTCCTTTACCTTTGTCTTCCCTTCCCTTCCTTGCCTTCCGTTACTCTTTGCTTGCCTTCCGTGCATTGCCTAGCCTTGCGTTGTCCTGCCTTAGCCTTGGCTCGCCTGACCGTGCCTTGCCTTGCGTTACCCTTTCCTTGCTTGGCCGTGCATTGCCTAGCCGTGCGTTGCCGTGCCTTACCCTTGTTTCCCCTTGCCGTGCCTTGCCTTTTGTTACACTTGCCTTGCCTTCCTTTGCCTTGCCTTCCTCTCCTTCCGTTACTCTTTCCTTGCCTAGCCGTGCATTGCCTAGCCTTGCGTTGTCGTGCATTAGCCTTGCCTCGCCTGACCGTGCCTTGCCTTGCGTTACCCTTTCTTTGCCTTGCCGTGCATTGCCTAGTCCTGCGTTGTCGTGCCTTAGCCTTGTTTCCCCTTACCGTGCCGTTCCTTCCGTTACCCTTGCCTTCCCTTGCTTTCCCTTGCCTTTCTTTCCTTCCGTTACTCTTTCCTTGCCTTGCCGAGCACTGCCTAGCCTTGCGTTGTCGTGCATTAGCCTTGCCTCGCCTGACCGTGCCTTGCCTTGCGTTATGCTTTCCTTGCCTTGCCGTGCATTGCCTAGCCCTGCATTGTCGTGCATTAGCCTTGCCATTCCTCACCGTGCCTTGCCTTGCGTTACCCTTTCCTTGCTTGGCCGTCCATTGCCTAGCCGTGCATTGCCGTGCCTGACCCTTGTTTCCCCTTGCCGTGCCTTGCCTTTTGTTACACTTGCCTTGCCTTGCTTTGCCTTGCCTTCCTCTCCTTCCGTTACTCTTTCCTTGCCTAGCCGTGCATTGCCTAGCCTTGCGTTGTCGTGCATTAGCCTTGCCTCGCCTGACCGTGCCTTGCCTTGCGTTACCCTTTCTTTGCCTTGCCGTGCATTGCCTAGTCCTTCGTTGTCGTGCCTTAGCCTTGTTTCCCCTTACCGTGCCGTTCCTTCCGTTACCCTTGCCTTCCCTTGCTTTCCCTTGCCTTTCTTTCCTTCCGTTACTCTTTCCTTGCCTTGCCGAGCACTGCCTAGCCTTGCATTGTTGTGCATTAGCCTTACCTCGCCTGACCGTGCATTGCCTTGCGTTACCCTTTCCTTGCCTTGCCGTGCATTGCCTAGCCTTGCGTTGTCGTGCATTAGCCTTGCCTCGCCTGACCGTGCCTTGCCTTGCGTTCCCCTTTCCTTGCCTTGCCGTGCATTGCCTAGCCGTGCTTTTTCGTGCATTAGCGTTGCCTCGCCTGACCGTGCCTTGCCTTGTGTTACCCTTTCCTTGCCTTGCCGTGCATTGCCTAGTCCTGCGTTGTCGTGCCTTAGGCTTGTTTCCCCTTAACGTGCCGTTCCGTCCGTTGCCATTGCCTTCCCTTGCTTTCCCTTGCCTTCCTTGCCTTCCGTTACTCTTTACTTACCTTCCGTGCATTGCCTAGCCTTGCGTTGTCGTGCCTTAGCCTTGCGTCGCCTGACCGTGCCTTGCCTTGCGTTACCCTTTCCTTGCCTTGCCGTGCATTGCCTAGTCCTGCGTTGTCGTGCCTTAGGCTTGTTTCCCCTTAACGTGCCGTTCCGTCCGTTGCCCTTGCCTACCCTTGCTTTCCCTTGCCTTCCTTGCCTTCCGTTACTCTTAACTTACCTTCCGTGCATTGCCTAGCCTTGCGTTGTCGTGCCTTAGCCTTGCGTCGCCTGACCGTGCCTTGCCTTGCGTTACCCTTTCTTTGCCTTGCCGTGCATTGCCTAGTCCTGCGTTGTCGTGCCTTAGCCTTGTTTCCCCGTACCGTGCCGTTCCTTCCTTTACCTTTGCCTTCCCTTGCCTTCCTTGCCTTCCGTTACTCTTTGCTTGCCTTCCGTGCATTGCCTAGCCTTGCGTTGTCCTGCCTTAGCCTTGCCTCGCCTGACCGTGCCTTGCCTTGCGTTACCCTTTCCTTGCCTTGCCGTGCATTGCCTAATCCTGCGTTGTCGTGCCTTAGCCTTGTTTCCCCTTACCGTGCCGTTCCTTCCGTTACCCTTGCCTTCCCTTGCTTTCCCTTGCCTTTCTTTCCTTCCGTTACTCTTTCCTTGCCTTGCCGAGCACTGCCTAGCCTTGCGTTGTCGTGCATTAGCCTTGCCTCGCCTGACCGTGCCTTGCCTTGCGTTATGCTTTCCTTACCTTGCCGTGCATTGCCTAGCCCTGCATTTTCGTGCATTAGCCTTGCCTTTCCTCACCCTGCCTTGCCTTGCGTTACCCTTTCCTTGCTTGGCCGTGCATTGCCTAGCCGTGCGTTGCCGTGCCTTACCCTTGTTTCCCCTTGCCGTGCCTTGCCTTTTGTTACACTTGCCTTGCCTTGCTTTGCCTTGCCTTCCTCTCCTTCCGTTACTCTTTCCTTGCCTAGCCGTGCATTGCCTAGCCTTGCGTTGTCGTGCATTAGCCTTGCCTCGCCTGACCGTGCCTTGCCTTGCGTTACGCTTTCTTTGCCTTGCCGTGCATTGCCTAGTCCTGCGTTGTCGTGCCTTAGCCTTGTTTCCCCTTACCGTGCCGTTCCTTCCGTTACCCTTGCCTTCCCTTGCTTTCCCTTGCCTTTCTTTCCTTCCGTTACTCTTTCCTTGCCTTGCCGAGCACTGCCTAGCCTTGCGTTGTCGTGCCTTAGCCTTGCCTCGCCTGACCGTGCATTGCCTTGCGTTACTCTTTCCTTGCCTTGCCGTGCATTGCCTAGCCTTGCGTTGTCGTGCATTAGCCTTGCCTCGCCTGACCGTGCCTTGCCTTGCGTTACCCTTTCCTTGCCTTGCCGTGCATTGCCTAGCCGTGCTTTTTCGTGCATTAGCGTTGCCTCGACTGACCGTGCCTTGCCTTGCGTTACCCTTTCCTTGCCTTGCCGTGCATTGCCTAGTCCTGCGTTGTCGTGCCTTAGCCTTGTTTCCCCGTACCGTGCCGTTCCTTCCGTTAGCCTTGCCTTCCCTTGCTTTCCCTTGCCTTTCTTTCCTTCCGTTACTCTTTCCTTGCCTAGCCGTGCACTGCCTAGCCGTGCGTTGTCGTGCCTTAGCCTTGTTTCCCCTTGCTGTGCCGTTCCTTCCGTTACACTTGCCTTGCCTTTCTTTGCCTTGCCTTCCTTTCCTTCCGTTACTCTTTCCTTGCCTAGCTGTGCACTGCCTAGCCTTGCGTTGTCGTGCATTAGCCTTCCCTTGCCTCACCGTACCTTGCCTTGCGTTACCCTTTCCTTGCCTTGCCGTGCACTGCCTAGCCTTGCGTTGTCGTGCCTTACCCTTGTTTCCCCTTGCCGTGCCGTGCCTTTTGTTACACTTGCCTTGCGTTGCATTGCTTTGCCTTCCTTTCCTTCCGTTACTCTTTCCTTGCCTAGCCGTGCATTGCCTAGCCTTGCGTTGTCGTGCATTAGCCTTGCCTCGCCTGACCGTGCCTTGCCTTGCGTTACCCTTTCCTTCCCTTGCCGTGCATTGCCTAGCCGTGCGTTGTCTTGCCTTAGCCTTGTTTCCCCTTGCTGTGCCGTTTCTTCCGTTACACGTGCCTTGCCTTACTTTGCCTTGCCTTCCTTTCCTTCCCTTTCCTTGCCTAGCCGTGCACTGCCTAGCCGTGCGTTGTCGTGCCTTAGCCTTGTTTACGCTTACCGTGCCGTTCCTTCCTTTACCTTTGCCTTCCCTTGCCTGCCTTGCCTTCCGTTACTCTTTGCTTGCCTTCCGTGCATTGCCTAGCCTTGCGTTGTCCTGCCTTAGCCTTGCCTCCCCTGACCGTGCCTTGCCTTGCGTTACCCTTTCCTTGCCTTGCCGTGCATTGCCTAGTCCTGCGTTGTCGTTCCTTAGCCTTGTTTCCCCTTACCGTGCCGTTCCTTCCGTTACCCTTGCCTTCCCTTGCTTTCCCTTGCCTTTCTTTCCTTCCGTTACTCTTTCCTTGCCTTGCCGAGCACTGCCTAGCCTTGCGTTGTCGTGCATTAGCCTTGCCTCGCCTGACCGTGCCTTGCCTTGCGTTATGCTTTCCTTGCCTTGCCGTGCATTGCCTAGCCCTGCATTGTCGTGCATTAGCCTTGCCTTTCCTCACCGTGCCTTGCCTTGCGTTACCCTTTCCTTGCTTGGCCGTGCATTGCCTAGCCGTGCGTTCCCGTGCCTTACCCTTGTTTCCCCTTGCCTTGCCTTGCCTTTTGTTACACTTGCCTTGCCTTGCTTTGCCTTGCCTTCCTCTCCTTCCGTTACTCTTTCCTTGCCTAGCCGTGCATTGCCTAGCCTTGCGTTGTCGTGCCTTAGCCTTGCCTCGCCTGACCGTGCATTGCCTTGCGTTACTCTTTCCTTGCCTTGCCGTGCATTGCCTAGCCTTGCGTTGTCGTGCATTAGCCTTGCCTCGCCTGACCGTGCCTTGCCTTGCGTTACCCTTTCCTTGCCTTTCCGTGCATTGCCTAGCCGTGCTTTTTCGTGCATTAGCGTTGCCTCGCCTGACCGTGCCTTGCCTTGCGTTACCCTTTCCTTGCCTTGCCGTGCATTGCCTAGTCCTGCGTTGTCGTGCCTTAGGCTTGTTTCCCCTTAACGTGCCGTTCCGTCCGTAGCCCTTGCCTACCCTTGCTTTCCCTTGCCTTCCTTGCCTTCCGTTACTCTTTACTTACCTTCCGTGCATTGCCTAGCCTTGCGTTGTCGTGCCTTAGCCTTGCGTCGCCTGACCGTGCCTTGCCTTGCGTTACCCTTTCTTTGCCTTGCCGTGCATTGCCTAGTCCTGCGTTGTCGTGCCTTAGCCTTGTTTCCCCGTACGGTGCCGTTCCTTCCGTTAGCCTTGCCTTCCCTTGCTTTCCCTTGCCTTTCTTTCCTTCCGTTACTCTTTCCTTGCCTAGCCGTGCACTGCCTAGCCGTGCGTTGTCGTGCCTTAGCCTTGTTTCCCCTTGCTGTGCCGTTCCTTCCGTTACACTTGCCTTGCCTTTCTTTGCCTTGCCTTCCTTTCCTTCCGTTACTCTTTCCTTGCCTAGCCGTGCACTGCCTAGCCTTGCGTTGTAGTGCATTAGCCTTCCCTTGCCTCACCGTACCTTGCCTTGCGTTACCATTTCCTTGCCTTGCCGTGCACTGCCTAGCCTTGCGTTGTCGTGCCTTACCCTTGTTTCCCCTTGCCGTGCCGTGCCTTTTGTTACACTTGCCTTGCCTTGCTTTGCTTTGCCTTCCTTTCCTTCCGTTACTCTTTCCTTGCCTAGCCGTGCATTGCCTAGCCTTGCGTTGTCGTGCATTAGCCTTGCCTCGCCTGACCGTGCCTTGCCTTGCGTTACCCTTTCCTTCCCTTGCCGTGCATTGCCTAGCCGTGCGTTGTCTTGCCTTAGCCTTGTTTCCCCTTGCTGTGCCGTTTCTTCCGTTACACTTGCCTTGCCTTACTTTGCCTTGCCTTCCTTTCCTTCCGTTACTCTTTCCTTGCCTAGCCGTGCACTGCCAAGCCTTGCGTTGTCGTGCCTTAGCCTTGGCTCGCCTGACCGTGCCTTGCCTTGCGTTACCCTTTCCTTGCTTGGCCGTGCATTGCCTAGCCGTGCGTTGCCGTGCCTTACCCTTGTTTCCCCTTGCCGTGCCTTGCCTTTTGTTACACTTGCCTTGCCTTGCTTTGCCTTGCCTTCCTCTCCTTCCGTTACTCTTTCCTTGCCTAGCCGTGCATTGCCTAGCCTTGCGTTGTCGTGCATTAGCCTTGCCTCGCCTGAGCGTGCCTTGCCTTGCGTTACCCTTTCTTTGCCTTGCCGTGCATTGCCTAGTCCTGCGTTGTCGTGCCTTAGCCTTGTTTCCCCTTACCGTGCCGTTCCTTCCGTTACCCTTGCCTTCCGTGCTTTCCCTTGCCTTGCTTTCCTTCCCTTACTCTTTCCTTGCCTTGCCGAGCACTGCCTAGCCTTGCGTTGTCGTGCATTAGCCTTGCCTCGCCTGACCGTGCCTTGCCTTGCGTTATGATTTCCTTGCCTTGCCGTGCATTGCCTAGCCCTGCATTGTCGTGCATTAGCCTTGCCTTTCCTCACCGTGCCTTGCCTTGCGTTACCCTTTCCTTGCTTGGCCGTGCATTGCCTAGCCGTGCGTTGCCGTGCCTTACCCTTGTTTCCCTTTGCCGTGCCTTGCCTTTTGTTACACTTGCCTTGCCTTGCTTTGCCTTGCCTTCCTCTCCTTCCGTTACTCTTTCCTTGCCTAGCCGTGCATTGCCTAGCCTTGCGTTGTCGTGCATTAGCCTTGCCTCGCCTGACCTTGCCTTGCCTTGCGTTACCCTTTCTTTGCCTTGCCGTGCATTGCCTAGTCCTGCGTTGTCCTGCCTTAGCCTTGTTTCCCCTTACCGTGCCGTTCCTTCCGTTACCCTTGCCTTCCCTTGCTTTCCCTTGCCTTTCTTTCCTTCCGTTACTCTTTCCTTGCCTTGCCGAGCACTGCCTAGCCTTGCGTTGTCGTGCATTAGCCTTGCCTCGCCTGACCGTGCATTGCCTTGCGTTACCCTTTCCTTGCCTTGCCGTGCATTGCCTAGCCTTGCGTTGTCGTGCATTAGCCTTGCCTCGCCTGACCGTACCTTGCCTTGCGTTACCCTTTCCTTGCCTTGCCGTGCATTGCCTAGCCGTGCTTTTTCGTGCATTAGCGTTGCCTCGCCTGACCGTGCCTTGCCTTGCGTTACCCTTTCCTTGCATTGCCGTGCATTGCCTAGTCCTGCGTTGTCGTGCCTTAGGCTTGTTTCCCCTTAACGTGCCGTTCCGTCCGTTGCCCTTGCCTACCCTTGCTTTCCCTTGCATTCCTTGCCTTCCGTTACTCTTTACTTACCTTCCGTGCATTGCCTAGCCTTGCGTTGTCGTGCCTTAGCCTTGCGTCGCCTGACCGTGCCTTGCCTTGCGTTACCCTTTCTTTGCCTTGCCGTGCATTGCCTAGTCCTGCGTTGTCGTGCCTTAGCCTTGTTTCCCCGTACCGTGCCGTTCCTTCCGTTAGCCTTGCCTTCCCTTGCTTTCCCTTGCCTTTCTTTCCTTCCGTTACTCTTTCCTTGCCTAGCCGTGCACTGCCTAGCCGTGCGTTGTCGTGCCTTAGCCTTGTTTCCCCTTGCTGTGCCGTTCCTTCCGTTACACTTGCCTTGCCTTTCTTTGCCTTGCCTTCCTTTCCTTCCGTTACTCTTTCCTTGCCTAGCTGTGCACTGCCTAGCCTTGCGTTGTCGTGCATTAGCCTTCCCTTGCCTCACCGTACCTTGCCTTGCGTTACCCTTTCCTTGCCTTGCCGTGCACTGCCTAGCCTTGCGTTGTCGTGCCTTACCCTTGTTTCCCATTGCCGTGCCGTGCCTTTTGTTACACTTGCCTTGCCTTCCATTGCTTTGCCTTCCTTTCCTTCCGTTACTCTTTCCTTGCCTAGCCGTGCATTGCCTAGCCTTGCGTTGTCGTGCATTAGCCTTGCCTCGCCTGACCGTGCCTTGCCTTGCGTTACCCTTTCCTTCCCTTGCCGTGCATTGCCTAGCCGTGCGTTGTCTTGCCTTAGCCTTGTTTCCCCTTGCTGTGCCGTTTCTTCCGTTACACGTGCCTTGCCTTACTTTGCCTTGCCTTCCTTTCCTTCCCTTTCCTTGCCTAGCCGTGCACTGCCTAGCCGTGCGTTGTCGTGCCTTAGCCTTGTTTCCGCTTACCGTGCCGTTCCTTCCTTTACCTTTGCCTTCCCTTGCCTTCCTTGCCTTCCGTTACTCTTTGCTTGCCTTCCGTGCATTGCCTAGCCTTGCGTTGTCCTGCCTTAGCCTTGCCTCGCCTGACCGTGCCTTGCCTTGCGTTACCCTTTCCTTGCCTTGCCGTGCATTGCCTAGTCCTCCGTTGTCGTGCCTTAGCCTTGTTTCCCCTTACCGTGCCGTTCCTTCCGTTACCCTTGCCTTCCCTTGCATTCCCTTGCCTTTCTTTCCTTCCGTTACTCTTTCCTTGCCTTGCCGAGCACTGCCTAGCCTTGCGTTGTCGTGCATTAGCCTTGCCTCGCCTGACCGTGCCTTGCCTTGCGTTACCCTTTCCTTGCCTTGCCGTGCATTGCCTAGTCCTGCGTTGTCGTGCCTTAGCCTTGTTTCCCCTTACCGTGCCGTTGCTTCCGTTACCCTTGCCTTCCCTTGCTTTCCCTTGCCTTTCTTTCCTTCCGTTAGTCTTTCCTTGCCTAGCCGTGCACTGCCTAGCCGTGCGTTGTCGTGCCTTAGCCTTGTTTCCCCTTGCTGTGCCGTTCCTTCCGTTACACTTGCCTTGCCTTTCTTTGCCTTGCCTTCCTTTCCTTCCGTTACTCTTTCCTTGCCTAGCCGTGCATTGCCTAGCCTTGCGTTGTCGTGCATTAGCCTTGCCTCGCCTGACCGTGCCTTGCCTTGCGTTACCCTTTCCTTGCCTTGCCTTGCATTGCCTAGTCCTGAGTTTTCGTGCCTTAGCCTTGTTTCCGCTTACCGTGCCGTTCCTTCCTTTACCTTTGCCTTCCCTTGCCTTCCTTGCCTTCCGTTACTCTTTGCTTGCCTTCCGTGCATTTCCTAGCCTTGCGTTGTCCTGCCTTAGCCTTGCCTCGCCTGACCGTGCCTTGCCTTGCGTTACCCTTTCCTTGCCTTGCCGTGCATTGCCTAATCCTGCGTTGTCGTGCCTTAGCCTTGTTTCCCCTTACCGTGCCGTTCCTTCCGTTACCCTTGCCTTCCCTTGCTTTCCCTTGCCTTTCTTTCCTTCCCTTACTCTTTCCTTGCCTTGCCGAGCACTGCCTAGCCTTGCGTTGTCGTGCATTAGCCTTGCCTCGCCTGACCGTGCCTTGCCTTGCGTTATGCTTTCCTTGCCTTGCCGTGCATTGCCTAGCCCTGCATTGTCGTGCATTAGCCTTGCCTTTCCTCACCGTGCCTTGCCTTGCGTTACCCTTTCCTTGCTTGGCCGTGCTTTGCCTAGCCGTGCGTTGCCGTGCCTTACCCTTGTTTCCCCTTGCCGTGTCTTGCCTTTTGTTACACTTGCCTTGCCTTGCTTTGCCTTGCCTTCCTCTCCTTCCGTTACTCTTTCCTTGCCTAGCCGTGCATTGCCTAGCCTTGCGTTGTCGTGCATTAGCCTTGCCTCGCCTGAGCGTGCCTTGCCTTGCGTTACCCTTTCTTTGCCTTGCCGTGCATTGCCTAGTCCTGCGTTGTCGTGCCTTAGCCTTGTTTCCCCTTACCGTGCCGTTCCTTCCGTTACCCTTGCCTTCCCTTGCTTTCCCTTGCCTTTCTTTCCTTCCGTTACTCTTTCCTTGCCTTGCCGAGCACTGCCTAGCCTTGCGTTGTCGTGCATTAGCCTTGCCTCGCCTGACCGTGCCTTGCCTTGCGTTATGCTTTCCTTCCCTTGCCGTGCATTGCCTAGCCCTGCATTGTCGTGCATTAGCCTTGCCTTTCCTCACCGTGCCTTGCCTTGCGTTACCCTTTCATGGCTTGGCCGTGCATTGCCTAGCCGTGCGTTGCCGTGCCTTACCTTTGTTTCCCCTTGCCGTGCCTTGCCTTTTGTTACACTTGCCTTGGCTTGCTTTGCCTTGCCTTCCTCTCCTTCCGTTACCCTTTCTTTGCCTTGCCGTGCATTGCCTAGTCCTGCGTTGTCGTGCCTTAGCCTTGTTTCCCCTTACCGTGCCGTTCCTTCCGTTACCCTTGCCTTCCCTTGCTTTCCCTTGCCTTTCTTTCCTTCCGTTACTCTTTCCTTGCCTTGCCGAGCACTGCCTAGCCTTGCGTTGTCGTGCATTAGCCTTGCCTCGCCTGACCGTGCATTGCCTTGCGTTACCCTTTCCTTGCCTTGCCGTGCATTGCCTAGCCTTGCGTTGTCGTGCATTAGCCTTGCCTCGCCTGACCGTGCCTTGCCTTGCGTTACCCTTTCCTTGCCTTGCCGTGCATTGCCTAGCCGTGCTTTTTCGTGCATTAGCGTTGCCTCGCCTGACCGTGCCTTGCCTTGCGTTACCCTTTCCTTGCCTTGCCGTGCATTGCCTAGTCCTGCGTTGTCGTGCCTTAGGCTTGTTTCCCCTTAACCTGCCGTTCCGTCCGTTGCCCTTGCCTTCCCTTGCTTTCCCTTGCCTTCCTTGCCTTCCGTTACTCTTTACTTACCTTCCGTGCATTGCCTAGCCTTGCGTTGTCGTGCCTTAGCCTTGCGTCGCCTGACCGTGCCTTGCCTTGCGTTACCCTTTCTTTGCCTTGCCGTGCATTGCCTAGTCCTGCGTTGTCGTGCCTTAGCCTTGTTTCCCCGTACCGTGCCGTTCCTTCCGTTAGCCTTGCCTTCCCTTGCTTTCCCTTGCCTTTCTTTCCTTCCGTTACTCTTTCCTTGCCTAGCCGTGCACTGCCTAGCCGTGCGTTGTCGTGCCTCAGCCTTGTTTCCCCTTGCTGTGCCGTTCCTTCCGTTACACTTGCCTTGCCTTACTTTGCCTTGCCTTCCTTTCCTTCCGTTACACTTTCCTTGCCTAGCCGTGCACTGCCTAGACTTGCGTTGTCGTGCCTTAGCCTTGGCTCGCCTGACCGTGCCTTGCCTTGCGTTACCCTTTCCTTACTTGGCCGTGCATTGCCTAGCCGTGCGTTGCCGTGCCTTACCCTTGTTTCCCCTTGCCGTGCCTTGCCTTTTGTTACACTTGCCTTGCCTTGCTTTGCCTTGACTTCCTCTCCTTCCGTTACTCTTTCCTTTCCTAGCCGTGCATTGCCTAGCCTTGCGTTGTCGTGCATTAGCCTTGCCTCGCCTGACCGTGCCTTGCCTTGCGTTACCCTTTCTTTGCCTTGCCGTGCATTGCCTAGTCCTGCGTTGTCGTGCCTTAGCCTTGTTTCCCCTTGCTGTGCCGTTCCTTCCGTTACACTTGCCTTCCCTTGCTTTCCCTTGCCTTTCTTTCCTTCCGTTACTCTTTCCTTGCCTTGCCGAGCACTGCCTAGCCTTGCGTTGTCGTGCATTAGCCTTGCCTCGCCTGACCGTGCCTTGCCTTGCGTTATGCTTTCCTTGCCTTGCCGTGCATTGCCTAGCCCTGCATTGTAGTGCATTAGCCTTGCCTTTCCTCACCGTGCCTTGCCTTGCGTTACCCTTTCCTTGCTTGGCCGTGCATTGCCTAGCCGTGCGTTGCCGTGCCTTACCCTTGTTTCCCCTTGCCGTGCCTTGCCTTTTGTTACACTTGCCTTGCCTTGCTTTGCCTTGCCTTCCTCTCCTTCCGTTACTCTTTCCTTGCCTAGCCGTGCATTGCCTAGCCTTGCGTTGTCGTGCATTAGCCTTGCCTCGCCTGACCGTGCCTTGCCTTGCGTTACCCTTTCTTTGCCTTGCCGTGCATTGCCTAGTCCTGCGTTGTCGTGCCTTAGCCTTGTTTCCCCTTACCGTGCCGTTCCTTCCGTTACCCTTGCCTTCCCTTGCTTTCCCTTGCCTTTCTTTCCTTCCGTTACTCTTTCCTTGCCTTGCCGAGCACTGCTTAGCCTTGCGTTGTCGTGCATTAGCCTTGCCTCGCCTGACCGTGCCTTGCCTTGCGTTATGCTTTCCTTCCCTTGCCGTGCATTGCCTAGCCCTGCATTGTCGTGCATTATCCTTGCCTTTCCTCACCGTGCCTTGCCTTGCGTTACCCTTTCATGGCTTGGCCGTGCATTGCCTAGCCGTGCGTTGCCGTGCCTTACCTTTGTTTCCCCTTGCCGTGCCTTGCCTTTTGTTACACTTGCCTTGGCTTGCTTTGCCTTGCCTTCCTCTCCTTCCGTTACCCTTTCTTTGCCTTGCCGTGCATTGCCTAGTCCTGCGTTGTCGTGCCTTAGCCTTGTTTCCCCTTACCGTGCCGTTCCTTCCGTTACCCTTGCCTTCCCTTGCTTTCCCTTGCCTTTCTTTCCTTCCGTTACTCTTTCCTTGCCTTGCCGAGCACTGCCTAGCCTTGCGTTGTCGTGCATTAGCCTTGCCTCGCCTGACCGTGCATTGCCTTGCGTTACCCTTTCCTTGCCTTGCCGTGCATTGCCTAGCCTTGCGTTGTCGTGCATTAGCCTTGCCTCGCCTGACCGTGCCTTGCCTTGCGTTACCCTTTCCTTGCCTTGCCGTGCATTGCCTAGCCGTGCTTTTTCGTGCATTAGCGTTGCCTCGCCTGACCGTGCCTTGCCTTGCGTTACCCTTTCTTTGCCTTGCCGTGCATTGCCTAGTCCTGCGTTGTCGTGCCTTAGCCTTGTTTCCCCGTACCGTGCCGTTCCTTCCGTTAGCCTTGCCTTCCCTTGCTTTCCCTTGCCTTTCTTTCCTTCCGTTACTCTTTCCTTGCCTAGCCGTGCACTGCCTAGCCATGCGTTGTCGTGCCTCAGCCTTGTTTCCCCTTGCTGTGCCGTTCCTTCCGTTACACTTGCCTTGCCTTACTTTGCCTTGCCTTCCTTTCCTTCCGTTACTCTTTCCTTGCCTAGCCGTGAACTGCCTAGACTTGCGTTGTCGTGCCTTAGCCTTGGCTCGCCTGACCGTGCCTTGCCTTGCGTTACCCTTACCTTGCTTGGCCGTGCATTGCCTAGCCGTGCGTTGCCGTGCCTTACCCTTGTTTCCCCTTGCCGTGCCTTGCCTTTTGTTACACTTGCCTTGCCTTGCTTTGCCTTGACTTCCTCTCCTTCCGTTACTCTTTCCTTTCCTAGCCGTGCATTGCCTAGCCTTGCGTTGTCGTGCATTAGCCTTGCCTCGCCTGACCGTGCCTTGCCTTGCGTTACCCTTTCTTTGCCTTGCCGTGCATTGCCTAGTCCTGCGTTGTCGTGCCTTAGCATTGTTTCCCCTTACCGTGCCGTTCCTTCCGTTACCCTTGCCTTCCCTTGCTTTCCCTTGCCTTTCTTTCCTTCCGTTACTCTTTCCTTGCCTTGCCGAGCACTGCCTAGCCTTGCGTTGTCGTGCATTAGCCTTGCCTCGCCTGACCGTGCCTTGCCTTGCGTTATGCTTTCCTTGCCTTGCCGTGCATTGCCTAGCCCTGCATTGTAGTGCATTAGCCTTGCCTTTCCTCACCGTGCCTTGCCTTGCGTTACCCTTTCCTTGCTTGGCCGTGCATTGCCTAGCCGTGCGTTGCCGTGCCTTAACCTTGTTTCCCCTTGCCGTGCCTTGCCTTTTGTTACACTTGCCTTGCCTTGCTTTGCCTTGCCTTCCTCTCCTTCCGTTACTCTTTCCTTGCCTAGCCGTGCATTGCCTAGCCTTGCGTTGTCGTGCATTAGCCTTGCCTCGCCTGACCGTGCCTTGCCTTGCGTTACCCTTTCTTTGCCTTGCCGTGCATTGCCTAGTCCTGCGTTGTCGTGCCTTAGCCTTGTTTCCCCTTACCGTGCCGTTCCTTCCGTTACCCTTGCCTTCCCTTGCTTTCCCTTGCCTTTCTTTCCTTCCGTTACTCTTTCCTTGCCTTGCCGAGCACTGCCTAGCCTTGCGTTGTCGTGCATTAGCCTTGCCTCGCCTGACCGTGCATTGCCTTGCGTTACCCTTTCCTTGCCTTCCCGGGCATTGCCTAGTCCTGCGTTGTCGTGCCTTAGGCTTGTTTCCCCTTAACGTGCCGTTCCGTCCGTTGCCCTTGCCTACCCTTGCTTTCCCTTGCCTTCCTTGCTTTCCGTTACTCTTAACTTACCTTCCGTGCATTGCCTAGCCTTGCGTTGTCGTGCCTTAGCCTTGCGTCGCCTGACCGTGCCTTGCCTTGCGTTACCCTTTCTTTGCCTTGCCGTGCATTGCCTAGTCCTGCGTTGTCGTGCCTTAGCCTTGTTTCCCCGTACCGTGCCGTTCCTTCCGTTAGCCTTGCCTTCCCTTGCTTTCCCTTGCCTTTCTTTCCTTCCGTTACTCTTTCCCTGCCTAGCCGTGCACTGCCTAGCCGTGCGTTGTCGTGCCTTAGCCTTGTTTCCCCTTGCTGTGCCGTTCCTTCCGTTACACTTGCCTTGCCTTTCTTTGCCTTGCCTTCCTTTCCTTCCGTTACTCTTTCCTTGCCTAGCCGTGCATTGCCTAGCCTTGCGTTGTCGTGCATTAGCCTTGCCTCGCCTGACCGTGCCTTGCCTTGCGTTACCCTTTCCTTGCCTTGCCTTGCATTGCCTAGTCCTGAGTTTTCGTGCCTTAGCCTTGTTTCCGCTTACCGTGCCGTTCCTTCCTTTACCTTTGCCTTCCCTTGCCTTCCTTGCCTTCCGTTACTCTTTGCTTGCCTTCCGTGCATTGCCTAGCCTTGCGTTGTCCTGCCTTAGCCTTGCCTCGCCTGACCGTGCCTTGCCTTGCGTTACCCTTTCCTTGCCTTGCCGTGCATTGCCTAATCCTGCGTTGTCGTGCCTTAGCCTTGTTTCCCCTTACCGTGCCGTTTCTTCCGTTACACGTGCCTTGCCTTACTTTCCCTTGCCTTTCTTTCCTTCCCTTACTCTTTCCTTGCCTTGCCGAGCACTGCCTAGGCTTGCTTTGTCGTGCATTAGCCTTGCCTCGCCTGACCGTGCCTTGCCTTGCGTTATGCTTTCCTTGCCTTGCCGTGCATTGCCTAGCCCTGCATTGTCGTGCATTAGCCTTGCCTTTCCTCACCGTGCCTTGCCTTGCGTTACCCTTTCCTTGCTTGGCCGTGCATTGCCTAGCCGTGCGTTGCCGTGCCTTACCCTTGTTTCCCCTTGCCGTGTCTTGCCTTTTGTTACACTTGCCTTGCCTTGCTTTGCCTTGCCTTCCTCTCCTTCCGTTACTCTTTCCTTGCCTAGCCGTGCATTGCCTAGCCTTGCGTTGTCGTGCATTAGCCTTGCCTCGCCTGAGCGTGCCTTGCCTTGCGTTACCCTTTCTTTGCCTTGCCGTGCATTGCCTAGTCCTGCGTTGTCGTGCCTTAGCCTTGTTTCCCCTTACCGTGCCGTTCCTTCCGTTACCCTTGCCTTCCCTTGCTTTCCCTTGCCTTTCTTTCCTTCCGTTACTCTTTCCTTGCCTTGCCGAGCACTGCCTAGCCTTGCGTTGTCGTGCATTAGCCTTGCCTCGCCTGACCGTGCGTTGCTTTGCGTTATGCTTTCCTTCCCTTGCCGTGCATTGCCTAGCCCTGCATTGTCGTGCATTAGCCTTGCCTTTCCTCACCGTGCCTTGCCTTGCGTTACCCTTTCATGGCTTGGCCGTGCATTGCCTAGCCGTGCGTTGCCGTGCCTTACCTTTGTTTCCCCTTGCCGTGCCTTGCCTTTTGTTACACTTGCCTTGGCTTGCTTTGCCTTGCCTTCCTCTCCTTCCGTTACCCTTTCTTTGCCTTGCCGTGCATTGCCTAGTCCTGCGTTGTCGTGCCTTAGCCTTGTTTCCCCTTACCGTGCCGTTCCTTCCGTTACCCTTGCCTTCCCTTGCTTTCCCTTGCCTTTCTTTCCTTCCGTTACTCTTTCCTTGCCTTGCCGAGCACTGCCTAGCCTTGCGTTGTCGTGCATTAGCCTTGCCTCGCCTGACCGTGCATTGCCTTGCGTTACCCTTTCCTTGCCTTGCCGTGCATTGCCTAGCCTTGCGTTGTCGTGCATTAGCCTTGCCTCGCCTGACCGTGCCTTGCCTTGCGTTACCCTTTCCTTGCCTTGCCGTGCATTGCCTAGCCGTGCTTTTTCGTGCATTAGCGTTGCCTCGCCTGACCGTGCCTTGCCTTGCGTTACCCTTTCCTTGCCTTGCCGTGCATTGCCTAGTCCTGCGTTGTCGTGCCTTAGGCTTGTTTCCCCTTAACCTGCCGTTCCGTCCGTTGCCCTTGCCTTCCCTTGCTTTCCCTTGCCTTCCTTGCCTTCCGTTATTCTTTACTTACCTTCCGTGCATTGCCTAGCCTTGCGTTGTCGTGCCTGAGCCTTGCGTCGCCTGACCGTGCCTTGCATTGCGTTACCCTTTCTTTGCCTTGCCGTGCATTGCCTAGTCCTGCGTTGTCGTGCCTTAGCCTTGTTTCCCCGTACCGTGCCGTTCCTTCCGTTAGCCTTGCCTTCCCTTGCTTTCCCTTGCCTTTCTTTCCTTCCGTTACTCTTTCCTTGCCTAGCCGTGCACTGCCTAGCCATGCGTTGTCGTGCCTCAGCCTTGTTTCCCCTTGCTGTGCCGTTCCTTCCGTTACACTTGCCTTGCCTTACTTTGCCTTGCCTTCCTTTCCTTCCGTTACTCTTTCCTTGCCTAGCCGTGCACTGCCTAGACTTGCGTTGTCGTGCCTTAGCCTTGGCTCGCCTGACCGTGCCTTGCCTTGCGTTACCCTTTCCTTGCTTGGCCGTGCATTGCCTAGCCGTGCGTTGCCGTGCCTTACCCTTGTTTCCCCTTGCCGTAACTTGCCTTTTGTTACACTTGCCTTGCCTTGCTTTGCCTTGACTTCCTCTCCTTCCGTTACTCTTTCCTTTCCTAGCCGTGCATTGCCTAGCCTTGCGTTGTCGTGCATTAGCCTTGCCTCGCCTGACCGTGCCTTGCCTTGCGTTACCCTTTCTTTGCCTTGCCGTGCATTGCCTAGTCCTGCGTTGTCGTGCCTTAGCCTTGTTTCCCCTTACCGTGCCGTTCCATCCGTTACCCTTGCCTTCCCTTGCTTTCCCTTGCCTTTCTTTCCTTCCGTTACTCTTTCCTTGCCTTGCCGAGCACTGCCTAGCCTTGCGTTGTCGTGCATTAGCCTTGCCTCGCCTGACCGTGCCTTGCCTTGCGTTATGCTTTCCTTGCCTTGCCGTGCATTGCCTAGCCCTGCATTGTAGTGCATTAGCCTTGCCTTTCCTCACCGTGCCTTGCCTTGCGTTACCCTTTCCTTGCTTGGCCGTGCATTGCCTAGCCGTGCGTTGCCGTGCCTTACCCTTGTTTCCCCTTGCCGTGCCTTGCCTTTTGTTACACTTGCCTTGCCTTGCTTTGCCTTGCCTTCCTCTCCTTCCTTTACTCTTTCCTTGCCTAGCCGTGCATTGCCTAGCCTTGCGTTGTCGTGCATTAGCCTTGCCTCGCCTGACCGTGCCTTGCCTTCCGTTACCCTTTCTTTGCCTTGCCGTGCATTGCCTAGTCCTGCGTTGTCGTGCCTTAGCCTTGTTTCCCCTTACCGTGCCGTTCCTTCCGTTACCCTTGCCTTCCCTTGCTTTCCCTTGCCTTTCTTTCCTTCCGTTACTCTTTCCTTGCCTTGCCGAGCACTGCCTAGCCTTGCGTTGTCGTGCATTAGCCTTGCCTCGCCTGACCGTGCATTGCCTTGCGTTACCCTTTCCTTGCCTTCTCGGGCATTGCCTAGTCCTGCGTTGTCGTGCCTTAGGCTTGTTTCCCCTTAACGTGCCGTTCCGTCCGTTGCCCTTGCCTACCCTTGCTTTCCCTTGCCTTCCTTGCTTTCCGTTACTCTTAACTTACCTTCCGTGCATTGCCTAGCCTTGCGTTGTCGTGCCTTAGCCTTGCGTCGCCTGACCGTGCCTTGCCTTGCGTTACCCTTTCTTTGCCTTGCCGTGCATTGCCTAGTCCTGCGTTGTCGTGCCTTAGCCTTGTTTCCCCGTACCGTGCCGTTCCTTCCGTTAGCCTTGCCTTCCCTTGCTTTCCCTTGCCTTTCTTTCCTTCCGTTACTCTTTCCCTGCCTAGCCGTGCACTGCCTAGCCGTGCGTTGTCGTGCCTTAGCCTTGTTTCCCCTTGCTGTGCCGTTCCTTCCGTTACACTTGCCTTGCCTTTCTTTGCCTTGCCTTCCTTTCCTTCCGTTACTCTTTCCTTGCCTAGCCGTGCATTGCCTAGCCTTGCGTTGTCGTGCATTAGCCTTGCCTCGCCTGACCGTGCCTTGCCTTGCGTTACCCTTTCCTTGCCTTGCCTTGCATTGCCTAGTCCTGAGTTTTCGTGCCTTAGCCTTGTTTCCGCTTACCGTGCCGTTCCTTCCTTTACCTTTGCCTTCCCTTGCCTTCCTTGCCTTCCGTTACTCTTTGCTTGCCTTCCGTGCATTGCCTAGCCTTGCGTTGTCCTGCCTTAGCCTTGCCTCGCCTGACCGTGCCTTGCCTTGCGTTACCCTTTCCTTGCCTTGCCGTGCATTGCCTAATCCTGCGTTGTCGTGCCTTAGCCTTGTTTCCCCTTACCGTGCCGTTCCTTCCGTTACCCTTGCCTTCCCTTGCTTTCCCTTGCCTTTCTTTCCTTCCCTTACTCTTTCCTTGCCTTGCCGAGCACTGCCTAGCCTTGCGTTGTCGTGCATTAGCCTTGCCTCGCCTGACCGTGCCTTGCCTTGCGTTATGCTTTCCTTGCCTTGCCGTGCATTGCCTAGCCCTGCATTGTCGTGCATTAGCCTTGCCTTTCCTCACCGTGCCTTGCCTTGCGTTACCCTTTCCTTGCTTGGCCGTGCATTGCCTAGCCGTGCGTTGCCGTTCCTTACCCTTGTTTCCCCTTGCCGTGTCTTGCCTTTTGTTACACTTGCCTTGCCTTGCTTTGCCTTGCCTTCCTCTCCTTCCGTTACTCTTTCCTTGCCTAGCCGTGCATTGCCTAGCCTTGCGTTGTCGTGCATTAGCCTTGCCTCGCCTGACCGTGCCTTGCCTTGCGTTACCCTTTCTTTGCCTTGCCGTGCATTGCCTAGTCCTGCGTTGTCGTGCCTTAGCCTTGTTTCCCCTTACCGTGCCGTTCCTTCCGTTACCCTTGCCTTCCCTTGCTTTCCCTTGCCTTTCTTTCCTTCCGTTACTCTTTCCTTGCCTTGCCGAGCACTGCCTAGCCTTGCGTTGTCGTGCATTAGCCTTGCCTCGCCTGACCGTGCCTTGCCTTGCGTTATGCTTTCCTTCCCTTGCCGTGCATTGCCTAGCCCTGCATTGTCGTGCATTAGCCTTGCCTTTCCTCACCGTGCCTTGCCTTGCGTTACCCTTTCATGGCTTGGCCGTGCATTGCCTAGCCGTGCGTTGCCGTGCCTTACCTTTGTTTCCCCTTGCCGTGCCTTGCCTTTTGTTACACTTGCCTTGGCTTGCTTTGCCTTGCCTTCCTCTCCTTCCGTTACCCTTTCTTTGCCTTGCCGTGCATTGCCTAGTCCTGCGTTGTCGTGCCTTAGCCTTGTTTCCCCTTACCGTGCCGTTCCTTCCGTTACCCTTGCCTTCCCTTGCTTTCCCTTGCCTTTCTTTCCTTCCGTTACTCTTTCCTTGCCTTGCCGAGCACTGCCTAGCCTTGCGTTGTCGTGCATTAGCCTTGCCTCGCCTGACCGTGCATTGCCTTGCGTTACCCTTTCCTTGCCTTGCCGTGCATTGCCTAGCCTTGCGTTGTCGTGCATTAGCCTTGCCTCGCCTGACCGTGCCTTGCCTTGCGTTACCCTTTCCTTGCCTTGCCGTGCATTGCCTAGCCGTGCTTTTTCGTGCATTAGCGTTGCCTCGCCTGACCGTGCCTTGCCTTGCGTTACCCTTTCCTTGCCTTGCCGTGCATTGCCTAGTCCTGCGTTGTCGTGCCTTAGGCTTGTTTCCCCTTAACCTGCCGTTCCGTCCGTTGCCCTTGCCTTCCCTTGCTTTCCCTTGCCTTCCTTGCCTTCCGTTACTCTTTACTTACCTTCCGTGCATTGCCTAGCCTTGCGTTGTCGTGCCTTAGCCTTGCGTCGCCTGACCGTGCCTTGCCTTGCGTTACCCTTTCTTTGCCTTGCCGTGCATTGCCTAGTCCTGCGTTGTCGTGCCTTAGCCTTGTTTCCCCGTACCGTGCCGTTCCTTCCGTTAGCCTTGCCTTCCCTTGCTTTCCCTTGCCTTTCTTTCCTTCCGTTACTCTTTCCTTGCCTAGCCGTGCACTGCCTAGCCGTGCGTTGTCGTGCCTCAGCCTTGTTTCCCCTTGCTGTGCCGTTCCTTCCGTTACACTTGCCTTGCCTTACTTTGCCTTGCCTTCCTTTCCTTCCGTTACTCTTTCCTTGCCTAGCCGTGCACTGCCTAGACTTGCGTTGTCGTGCCTTAGCCTTGGCTCGCCTGACCGTGCCTTGCCTTGCGTTACCCTTTCCTTGCTTGGCCGTTCATTGCCTAGCCGTGCGTTGCCGTGCCTTACCCTTGTTTCCCTTTGCCGTGCCTTGCCTTTTGTTACACTTGCCTTGCCTTGCTTTGCCTTGACTCCCTCTCCTTCCGTTACTCTTTCCTTTCCTAGCCGTGCATTGCCTAGCCTTGCGTTGTCGTGCATTAGCCTTGCCTCGCCTGACCGTGCCTTGCCTTGCGTTACCCTTTCTTTGCCTTGCCGTGCATTGCCTAGTCCTGCGTTGTCGTGCCTTAGCCTTGTTTCCCCTTACCGTGCCGTTCCTTCCGTTACCCTTGCCTTCCCTTGCTTTCCCTTGCCTTTCTTTCCTTCCGTTACTCTTTCCTTGCCTTGCCGAGCACTGCCTAGCCTTGCGTTGTCGTGCATTAGCCTTGCCTCGCCTGACCGTGCCTTGCCTTGCGTTATGCTTTCCTTGCCTTGCCGTGCATTGCCTAGCCCTGCATTGTAGTGCATTAGCCTTGCCTTTCCTCACCGTGCCTTGCCTTGCGTTACCCTTTCCTTGCTTGGCCGTGCATTGCCTAGCCGTGCGTTGCCGTGCCTTACCCTTGTTTCCCCTTGCCGTGCCTTGCCTTTTGTTACACTTGCCTTGCCTTGCTTTGCCTTGCCTTCCTCTCCTTCCGTTACTCTTTCCTTGCCTAGCCGTGCATTGCCTAGCCTTGCGTTGTCGTGCATTAGCCTTGCCTCGCCTGACCGTGCCTTGCCTTGCGTTACCCTTTCTTTGCCTTGCCGTGCATTGCCTAGTCCTGCGTTGTCGTGCCTTAGCCTTGTTTCCCCTTACCGTGCCGTTCCTTCCGTTACCCTTGCCTTCCCTTGCTTTCCCTTGCCTTTCTTTCCTTCCGTTACTCTTTCCTTGCCTTGCTGAGCACTGCTTAGCCTTGCGTTGTCGTGCATTAGCCTTGCCTCGCCTGACCGTGCCTTGCCTTGCGTTATGCTTTCCTTCCCTTGCCGTGCATTGCCTAGCCCTGCATTGTCGTGCATTAGCCTTGCCTTTCCTCACCGTGCCTTGCCTTGCGTTACCCTTTCATGGCTTGGCCGTGCATTGCCTAGCCGTGCGTTGCCGTGCCTTACCTTTGTTTCCCCTTGCCGTGCCTTGCCTTTTGTTACACTTGCCTTGGCTTGCTTTGCCTTGCCTTCCTCTCCTTCCGTTACCCTTTCTTTGCCTTGCCGTGCATTGCCTAGTCCTGCGTTGTCGTGCCTTAGCCTTGTTTCCCCTTACCGTGCCGTTCCTTCCGTTACCCTTGCCTTCCCTTGCTTTCCCTTGCCTTTCTTTCCTTCCGTTACTCTTTCCTTGCCTTGCCGAGCACTGCCTAGCCTTGCGTTGTCGTGCATTAGCCTTGCCTCGCCTGACCGTGCATTGCCTTGCGTTACCCTTTCCTTGCCTTGCCGTGCATTGCCTAGCCTTGCGTTGTCGTGCATTAGCCTTGCCTCGCCTGACCGTGCCTTGCCTTGCGTTACCCTTTCCTTGCCTTGCCGTGCATTGCCTAGCCGTGCTTTTTCGTGCATTAGCGTTGCCTCGCCTGACCGTGCCTTGCCTTGCGTTACCCTTTCCTTGCCTTGCCGTGCATTGCCTAGTCCTGCGTTGTCGTGCCTTAGGCTTGTTTCCCCTTAACGTGCCGTTCCGTCCGTTGCCCTTGCCTTCCCTTGCTTTCCCTTGCCTTTCTTTCCTTCCGTTACTCTTTCCTTGCCTAGCCGTGCACTGCCTAGCCATGCGTTGTCGTGCCTCAGCCTTGTTTCCCCTTGCTGTGCCGTTCCTTCCGTTACACTTGCCTTGCCTTACTTTGCCTTGCCTTCCTTTCCTTCCGTTACTCTTTCCTTGCCTAGCCGTGCACTGCCTAGACTTGCGTTGTCGTGCCTTAGCCTTGGCTCGCCTGACCGTGCCTTGCCTTGCGTTACCCTTTCCTTGCTTGGCCGTGCATTGCCTAGCCGTGCGTTGCCGTGCCTTACCCTTGTTTCCCCTTGCCGTGCCTTGCCTTTTGTTACACTTGCCTTGCCTTGCTTTGCCTTGACTTCCTCTCCTTCCGTTACTCTTTCCTTTCCTAGCCGTGCATTGCCTAGCCTTGCGTTGTCGTGCATTAGCCTTGCCTCGCCTGACCGTGCCTTGCCTTGCGTTACCCTTTCTTTGCCTTGCCGTGCATTGCCTAGTCCTGCGTTGTCGTGCCTTAGCCTTGTTTCCCCTTACCGTGCCGTTCCTTCCGTTACCCTTGCCTTCCCTTGCTTTCCCTTGCCTTTCTTTCCTTCCGTTACTCTTTCCTTGCCTTGCCGAGCACTGCCTAGCCTTGCGTTGTCGTGCATTAGCCTTGCCTCGCCTGACCGTGCCTTGCCTTGCGTTATGCTTTCCTTGCCTTGCCGTGCATTGCCTAGCCCTGCATTGTAGTGCATTAGCCTTGCCTTTCCTCACCGTGCCTTGCCTTGCGTTACCCTTTCCTTGCTTGGCCGTGCATTGCCTAGCCGTGCGTTGCCGTGCCTTACCCTTGTTTCCCCTTGCCGTGCCTTGCCTTTTGTTACACTTGCCTTGCCTTGCTTTGCCTTGCCTTCCTCTCCTTCCGTTACTCTTTCCTTGCCTAGCCGTGCATTGCCTAGCCTTGCGTTGTCGTGCATTAGCCTTGCCTCGCCTGACCGTGCCTTGCCTTGCGTTACCCTTTCTTTGCTTTGCCGTGCATTGCCTAGTCCTGCGTTGTCGTGCCTTAGCCTTGTTTCCCCTTACCGTGCCGTTCCTTCCGTTACCCTTGCCTTCCCTTGCTTTCCCTTGCCTTTCTTTCCTTCCGTTACTCTTTCCTTGCCTTGCCGAGCACTGCCTAGCCTTGAGTTGTCGTGCATTAGCCTTGCCTCGCCTGACCGTGCATTGCCTTGCGTTACCCTTTCCTTGCCTTCCCGGGCATTGCCTAGTCCTGCGTTGTCGTGCCTTAGGCTTGTTTCCCCTTAACGTGCCGTTCCGTCCGTTGCCCTTGCCTACCCTTGCTTTCCCTTGCCTTCCTTGCTTTCCGTTACTCTTAACTTACCTTCCGTGCATTGCCTAGCCTTGCGTTGTCGTGCCTTAGCCTTGCGTCGCCTGACCGTGCCTTGCCTTGCGTTACCCTTTCTTTGCCTTGCCGTGCATTGCCTAGTCCTGCGTTGTCGTGCCTTAGCCTTGTTTCCCCGTACCGTGCCGTTCCTTCCGTTAGCCTTGCCTTCCCTTGCTTTCCCTTGCCTTTCTTTCCTTCCGTTACTCTTTCCCTACCTAGCCGTGCACTGCCTAGCCGTGCGTTGTCGTGCCTTAGCCTTGTTTCCCCTTGCTGTGCCGTTCCTTCCGTTACACTTGCCTTGCCTTTCTTTGCCTTGCCTTCCTTTCCTTCCGTTACTCTTTCCTTGCCTAGCCGTGCATTGCCTAGCCTTGCGTTGTCGTGCATTAGCCTTGCTCGCCTGACCGTGCCTTGCCTTGCGTTACCCTTTCCTTGCCTTGCCTTGCATTGCCTAGTCCTGAGTTGTCGTGCCTTAGCCTTGTTTCCGCTTACCGTGCCGTTCCTTCCTTTACCTTTGCCTTCCCTTGCCTTCCTTGCCTTCCGTTACTCTTTGCTTGCCTTCCGTGCATTGCCTAGCCTTGCGTTGTCCTGCCTTAGCCTTGCCTCGCCTGACCGTGCCTTGCCTTGCGTTACCCTTTCCTTGCCTTGCCGTGCATTGCCTAATCCTGCGTTGTCGTGCCTTAGCCTTGTTTCCCCTTACCGTGCCGTTCCTTCCGTTACCCTTGCCTTCCCTTGCTTTCCCTTGCCTTTCTTTCCTTCCGTTACTCTTTCCTTGCCTTGCCGAGCACTGCCTAGCCTTGCGTTGTCGTGCATTAGCCTTGCCTCGCCTGACCGTGCCTTGCCTTGCGTTATGCTTTCCTTACCTTGCCGTGCATTGCCTAGCCCTGCATTGTCGTGCATTAGCCTTGCCTTTCCTCACCGTGCCTTGCCTTGCGTTACCCTTTCCTTGCTTGGCCGTGCATTGCCTAGCCGTGCGTTGCCGTGCCTTACCCTTGTTTCCCCTTGCCGTGCCTTGCCTTTTGTTACACTTGCCTTGCCTTGCTTTGCCTTGCCTTCCTCTCCTTCCGTTACTCTTTCCTTGCCTAGCCGTGCATTGCCTAGCCTTGCGTTGTCGTGCATTAGCCTTGCCTCGCCTGACCGTGCCTTGCCTTGCGTTACGCTTTCTTTGCCTTGCCGTGCATTGCCTAGTCCTGCGTTGTCGTGCCTTAGCCTTTTTTCCCCTTACCGTGCCGTTCCTTCCGTTACCCTTGCCTTCCCTTGCTTTCCCTTGCCTTTCTTTCATTCCGTTACTCTTTCCTTGCCTTGCCGAGCACTGCCTAGCCTTGCGTTGTCGTGCCTTAGCCTTGCCTCGCCTGACCGTGCATTGCCTTGCGTTACTCTTTCCTTGCCTTGCCGTGCATTGCCTAGCCTTGCGTTGTCGTGCATTAGCCTTGCCTCGCCTGACCGTGCCTTGCCTTGCGTTACCCTTTCCTTGCCTTGCCGTGCATTGCCTAGTCCTGCGTTGTCGTGCCTTAGGCTTGTGTCCCCTTAACGTGCCGTTCCGTCCGTTGCCCTTGCCTACCCTTGCTTTCCCTTGCCTTCCTTGCCTTCCGTTACTCTTTACTTACCTTCCGTGCATTGCCTAGCCTTGCGTTGTCGTGCCTTAGCCTTGCGTCGCCTGACCGTGCCTTGCCTTGCGTTACCCTTTCTTTGCCTTGCCGTGCATTGCCTAGTCCTGCGTTGTCGTGCCTTAGCCTTGTTTCCCCGTACCGTGCCGTTCCTTCCGTTAGCCTTGCCTTCCCTTGCTTTCCCTTGCCTTTCTTTCCTTCCGTTACTCTTTCCTTGCCTAGCCGTGCACTGCCTAGCCGTGCGTTGTCGTGCCTTAGCCTTGTTTCCCCTTGCTGTGCCGTTCCTTCCGTTACACTTGCCTTGCCTTTCTTTGCCTTGCCTTCCTTTCCTTCCGTTACTCTTTCCTTGCCTAGCCGTGCATTGCCTAGCCTTGCGTTGTCGTGCATTAGCCTTGCCTCGCCTGACCGTGCCTTGCCTTGCGTTACCCTTTCCTTGCCTTGCCTTGCATTGCCTAGCCCTGCAGTTGTCGTGCCTTAGCCTTGTTTCCGCTTACCGTGCCGTTCCTTCCTTTACCTTTGCCTTCCCTTGCCTTCCTTGCCTTCCGTTACTCTTTGCTTGCCTTCCGTGCATTGCCTAGCCTTGCGTTGTCCTGCCTTAGCCTTGCCTCGCCTGACCGTGCCTTGCCTTGCGTTACCCTTTCCTTGCCTTGCCGTGCATTGCCTAGCCTGCGTTGTCGTGCCTTAGCCTTGTTTCCCCTTACCGTGCCGTTCCTTCCGTTACCCTTGCCTTCCCTTGCTTTCCCTTGCCTTTCTTTCCTTCCCTTACTCTTTCCTTGCCTTGCCGTGCACTGCCTAGCCTTGCGTTGTCGTGCATTAGCCTTGCCTCGCCTGACCGTGCCTTGCCTTGCGTTATGCTTTCCTTGCCTTGCCGTGCATTGCCTAGCCCTGCATTGTCGTGCATTAGCCTTGCCTTTCCTCACCGTGCCTTGCCTTGCGTTACCCTTTCCTTGCTTGGCCGTGCATTGCCTAGCCGTGCGTTGTCGTGCCTTACCCTTGTTTCCCCTTGCCGTGCCGTTGCCTTTTGTTACACTTGCCTTGCCTTGCTTTGCCTTGCCTTCCTCTCCTTCCGTTACTCTTTCCTTGCCTAGCCGTGCATTGCCTAGCCTTGCGTTGTCGTGCATTAGCCTTGCCTCGCCTGACCGTGCCTTGCCTTGCGTTACCCTTTCTTTGCCTTGCCGTGCATTGCCTAGCCTGCGTTGTCGTGCCTTAGCCTTGTTTCCCCTTACCGTGCCGTTCCTTCCGTTACCCTTGCCTTCCCTTGCTTTCCCTTGCCTTCCTTTCCTTCCGTTACTCTTTCCTTGCCTTGCCGTGCACTGCCTAGCCTTGCGTTGTCGTGCATTAGCCTTGCCTCGCCTGACCGTGCCTTGCCTTGCGTTATGCTTTCCTTCCCTTGCCGTGCATTGCCTAGCCCTGCATTGTCGTGCATTAGCCTTGCCTTTCCTCACCGTGCCTTGCCTTGCGTTACCCTTTCATGGCTTGGCCGTGCATTGCCTAGCCTTGCGTTGCCGTGCCTTACCTTTGTTTCCCCTTGCCGTGCCTTGCCTTTTGTTACACTTGCCTTGGCTTGCTTTGCCTTGCCTTCCTTCCTTCCGTTACCCTTTCTTTGCCTTGCCGTGCATTGCCTAGTCCTGCGTTGTCGTGCCTTAGCCTTGTTTCCCCTTACCGTGCCGTTCCTTCCGTTACCCTTGCCTTCCCTTGCTTTCCCTTGCCTTTCTTTCCTTCCGTTACTCTTTCCTTGCCTTGCCGTGCACTGCCTAGCCTTGCGTTGTCGTGCCTTAGCCTTGCCTCGCCTGACCGTGCCTTGCCTTGCGTTACCCTTTCCTTGCCTTGCCGTGCATTGCCTAGCCTTGCGTTGTCGTGCATTAGCCTTGCCTCGCCTGACCGTGCCTTGCCTTCCGTTACCCTTTCCTTGCCTTCCGTGCATTGCCTAGCCGTGCTTGCGTGCATTAGCGTTGCCTCGCCTGACCGTGCCTTGCCTTGCGTTACCCTTTCCTTGCCTTGCCGTGCATTGCCTAGTCCTGCGTTGTCGTGCCTTAGGCTTGTTTCCCCTTAACCTGCCGTTCCGTCCGTTGCACTTGCCTTCCCTTGCTTTCCCTTGCCTTCCTTGCCTTCCGTTACTCTTTACTTACCTTCCGTGCATTGCCTAGCCTTGCGTTGTCGTGCCTTAGCCTTGCGTCGCCTGACCGTGCCTTGCCTTGCGTTACCCTTTCTTTGCCTTGCCGTGCATTGCCTAGTCCTGCGTTGTCGTGCCTTAGCCTTGTTTCCCCGTACCGTGCCGTTCCTTCCGTTAGCCTTGCCTTCCCTTGCTTTCCCTTGCCTTTCTTTCCTTCCGTTACTCTTTCCTTGCCTAGCCGTGCACTGCCTAGCCGTGCGTTGTCGTGCCTCAGCCTTGTTTCCCCTTGCTGTGCCGTTCCTTCCGTTACACTTGCCTTGCCTTACTTTGCCTTGCCTTCCTTTCCTTCCGTTACTCTTTCCTTGCCTAGCCGTGCACTGCCTAGACTTGCGTTGTCGTGCCTTAGCCTTGGCTCGCCTGACCGTGCCTTGCCTTGCGTTACCCTTTCCTTGCTTGGCCGTTCATTGCCTAGCCGTGCGTTGCCGTGCCTTACCCTTGTTTCCCCTTGCCGTGCCTTGCCTTTTGTTACACTTGCCTTGCCTTGCTTTGCCTTGCCTTCCTCTCCTTCCGTTACTCTTTCCTTGCCTAGCCGTGCATTGCCTAGCCTTGCGTTGTCGTGCATTAGCCTTGCCTCGCCTGACCGTGCCTTGCCTTGCGTTACCCTTTCTTTGCCTTGCCGTGCATTGCCTAGTCCTGCGTTGTCGTGCCTTAGCCTTGTTTCCCCTTACCGTGCCGTTCCTTCCGTTACCCTTGCCTTCCCTTGCTTTCCCTTGCCTTTCTTTCCTTCCGTTACTCTTTCCTTGCCTTGCCGAGCACTGCCTAGCCTTGCGTTGTCGTGCATTAGCCTTGCCTCGCCTGACCGTGCCTTGCCTTGCGTTATGCTTTCCTTGCCTTGCCGTGCATTGCCTAGCCCTGCATTGTAGTGCATTAGCCTTGCCTTTCCTCACCGTGCCTTGCCTTGCGTTACCCTTTCCTTGCTTGGCCGTGCATTGCCTAGCCGTGCGTTGCCGTGCCTTACCCTTGTTTCCCCTTGCCGTGCCTTGCCGTTTGTTACACTTGCCTTGCCTTGCTTTGCCTTGCCTTCCTCTCCTTCCGTTACTCTTTCCTTGCCTAGCCGTGCATTGCCTAGCCTTGCGTTGTCGTGCATTAGCCTTGCCTCGCCTGACCGTGCCTTGCCTTGCGTTACCCTTTCTTTGCCTTGCCGTGCATTGCCTAGTCCTGCGTTGTCGTGCCTTAGCCTTGTTTCCCCTTACCGTGCCGTTCCTTCCGTTACCCTTGCCTTCCCTTGCTTTCCCTTGCCTTTCTTTCCTTCCGTTACTCTATCCTTGCCTTGCCGAGCACTGCTTAGCCTTGCGTTGTCGTGCATTAGCCTTGCCTCGCCTGACCGTGCCTTGCCTTGCGTTATGCTTTCCTTCCCTTGCCGTGCATTGCCTAGCCCTGCATTGTCGTGCATTAGCCTTGCCTTTCCTCACCGTGCCTTGCCTTGCGTTACCCTTTCATGGCTTGGCCGTGCATTGCCTAGCCGTGCGTTGCCGTGCCTTACCTTTGTTTCCCCTTGCCGTGCCTTGCCTTTTGTTACACTTGCCTTGGCTTGCTTTGCCTTGCCTTCCTCTCCTTCCGTTACCCTTTCTTTGCCTTGCCGTGCATTGCCTAGTCCTGCGTTGTCGTGCCTTAGCCTTGTTTCCCCTTACCGTGCCGTTCCTTCCGTTACCCTTGCCTTCCCTTGCTTTCCCTTGCCTTTCTTTCCTTCCGTTACTCTTTCCTTGCCTTGCCGAGCACTGCCTAGCCTTGCGTTGTCCTGCATTAGCCTTGCCTCGCCTGACCGTGCATTGCCTTGCGTTACCCTTTCCTTGAATTGTCGTGCATTGCCTAGCCTTGCGTTGTCGTGCATTAGCCTTGCCTCGCCTGACCGTGCCTTGCCTTGCGTTACCCTTTCCTTGCCTTGCCGTGCATTGCCTAGCCGTGCTTTTTCGTGCATTAGCGTTGCCTCGCCTGACCGTGCCTTGCCTTGCGTTACCCTTTCCTTGCCTTGCCGTGCATTGCCTAGTCCTGCGTTGTCGTGCCTTAGGCTTGTTTCCCCTTAACCTGCCGTTCCGTCCGTTGCCCTTGCCTTCCCTTGCTTTCCCTTGCCTTCCTTGCCTTCCGTTACTCTTTACTTACCTTCCGTGCATTGCCTAGCCTTGCGTTGTCGTGCCTTAGCCTTGCGTCGCCTGACCGTGCCTTGCCTTGCGTTACCCTTTCTTTGCCTTGCCGTGCATTGCCTAGTCCTGCGTTGTCGTGCCTTAGCCTTGTTTCCCCGTACCGTGCCGTTCCTTCCGTTAGCCTTGCCTTCCCTTGCTTTCCCTTGCCTTTCTTTCCTTCCGTTACTCTTTCCTTGCCTAGCCGTGCACTGCCTAGCCGTGCGTTGTCGTGCCTCAGCCTTGTTTCCCCTTGCTGTGCCGTTCCTTCCGTTACACTTGCCTTGCCTTACTTTGCCTTGCCTTCCTTTCCTTCCGTTACTCTTTCCTTGCCTAGCCGTGCACTGCCTAGACTTGCGTTGTCGTGCCTTAGCCTTGGCTCGCCTGACCGTGCCTTGCCTTGCGTTACCCTTTCCTTGCTTGGCCGTGCATTGCCTAGCCGTGCGTTGCCGTGCCTTACCCTTGTTTCCCCTTGCCGTGCCTTGCCTTTTGTTACACTTGCTTTGCCTTGCTTTGCCTTGACTTCCTCTCCTTCCGTTACTCTTTCCTTTCCTAGCCGTGCATTGCCTAGCCTTGCGTTGTCGTGCATTAGCCTTGCCTCGCCTGACCGTGCCTTGCCTTGCGTTACCCTTTCTTTGCCTTGCCGTGCATTGCCTAGTCCTGCGTTGTCGTGCCTTAGCCTTGTTTCCCCTTACCGTGCCGTTCCTTCCGTTACCCTTGCCTTCCCTTGCTTTCCCTTGCCTTTCTTTCCTTCCGTTACTCTTTCCTTGCCTTGCCGAGCACTGCCTAGCCTTGCGTTGTCGTGCATTAGCCTTGCCTCGCCTGACCGTGCCTTGCCTTGCGTTATGCTTTCCTTGCCTTGCCGTGCATTGCCTAGCCCTGCATTGTAGTGCATTAGCCTTGCCTTTCCTCACCGTGCCTTGCCTTGCGTTACCCTTTCCTTGCTTGGCCGTGCATTGCCTAGCCTTGCGTTGCCGTGCCTTACCCTTGTTTCCCCTTGCCGTGCCTTGCCTTTTGTTACACTTGCCTTGCCTTGCTTTGCCTTGCCTTCCTCTCCTTCCGTTACTCTTTCCTTGCCTAGCCGTGCATTGCCTAGCCTTGCGTTGTCGTGCATTATCCTTGCCTCGCCTGACCGTGCCTTGCCTTGCGTTACCCTTTCTTTGCCTTGCCGTGCATTGCCTAGTCCTGCGTTGTCGTGCCTTAGCCTTGTTTCCCCTTACCGTGCCGTTCCTTCCGTTACCCTTGCCTTCCCTTGCTTTCCCTTGCCTTTCTTTCCTTCCGTTACTCTTTCCTTGCCTTGCCGAGCACTGCCTAGCCTTGCGTTGTCGTGCATTAGCCTTGCCTCGCCTGACCGTGCATTGCCTTGCGTTACCCTTTCCTTGCCTTCCCGGGCATTGCCTAGTCCTGCGTTGTCGTGCCTTAGGCTTGTTTCCCCTTAACGTGCCGTTCCGTCCGTTGCCCTTGCCTACCCTTGCTTTCCCTTGCCTTCCTTGCTTTCCGTTACTCTTAACTTACCTTCCGTGCATTGCCTAGCCTTGCGTTGTCGTGCCTTAGCCTTGCGTCGCCTGACCGTGCCTTGCCTTGCGTTACCCTTTCTTTGCCTTGCCGTGCATTGCCTAGTCCTGCGTTGTCGTGCCTTAGCCTTGTTTCCCCGTACCGTGCCGTTCCTTCCGTTAGCCTTGCCTTCCCTTGCTTTCCCTTGCCTTTCTTTCCTTCCGTTACTCTTTCCCTACCTAGCCGTGCACTGCCTAGCCGTGCGTTGTCGTGCCTTAGCCTTGTTTCCCCTTGCTGTGCCGTTCCTTCCGTTACACTTGCCTTGCCTTTCTTTGCCTTGCCTTCCTTCCCTTCCGTTACTCTTTCCTTGCCTAGCCGTGCATTGCCTAGCCTTGCGTTGTCGTGCATTAGCCTTGCCTCGCCTGACCGTGCCTTGCCTTGCGTTACCCTTTCCTTGCCTTGCCTTGCATTGCCTAGTCCTGAGTTGTCGTGCCTTAGCCTTGTTTCCGCTTACCGTGCCGTTCCTTCCTTTACCTTTGCCTTCCCTTGACTTCCTTGCCTTCCGTTACTCTTTGCTTGCCTTCCGTGCATTGCCTAGCCTTGCGTTGTCCTGCCTTAGCCTTGCCTCGCCTGACCGTGCCTTGCCTTGCGTTACCCTTTCCTTGCCTTGCCGTGCATTGCCTAATCCTGCGTTGTCGTGCCTTAGCCTTGTTTCCCCTTACCGTGCCGTTCCTTCCGTTACCCTTGCCTTCCCTTGCTTTCCCTTGCCTTTCTTTCCTTCCGTTACTCTTTCCTTGCCTTGCCGAGCACTGCCTAGCCTTGCGTTGTCGTGCATTAGCCTTGCCTCGCCTGACCGTGCCTTGCCTTGCGTTATGCTTTCCTTACCTTGCCGTGCATTGCCTAGCCCTGCATTGTCGTGCATTAGTCTTGCCTTTCCTCACCGTGCCTTGCCTTGCGTTACCCTTTCCTTGCTTGGCCGTGCATTGCCTAGCCGTGCGTTGCCGTGCCTTACCCTTGTTTCCCCTTGCCGTGTCTTGCCTTTTGTTACACTTGCCTTGCCTTGCTTTGCCTTGCCTTCCTCTCCTTCCGTTACTCTTTCCTTGCCTAGCCGTGCATTGCCTAGCCTTGCGTTGTCGTGCATTAGCCTTGCCTCGCCTGACCGTGCCTTGCCTTGCGTTACGCTTTCTTTGCCTTGCCGTGCATTGCCTAGTCCTGCGTTGTCGTGCCTTAGCCTTTTTTCCCCTTACCGTGCCGTTCCTTCCGTTACCCTTGCCTTCCCTTGCTTTCCCTTGCCTTTCTTTCATTCCGTTACTCTTTCCTTGCCTTGCCGAGCACTGCCTAGCCTTGCGTTGTCGTGCCTTAGCCTTGCCTCGCCTGACCGTGCATTGCCTTGCGTTACTCTTTCCTTGCCTTGCCGTGCATTGCCTAGCCTTGCGTTGTCGTGCATTAGCCTTGCCTCGCCTGACCGTGCATTGCCTTGCGTTACCCTTTCCTTGCCTTCCCGGGCATTGCCTAGTCCTGCGTTGTCGTGCCTTAGGCTTGTGTCCCCTTAACGTGCCGTTCCGTCCGTTGCCCTTGCCTACCCTTGCTTTCCCTTGCCTTCCTTGCCTTCCGTTACTCTTTACTTACCTTCCGTGCATTGCCTAGCCTTGCGTTGTCGTGCCTTAGCCTTGCGTCGCCTGACCGTGCCTTGCCTTCCGTTACCCTTTCTTTGCCTTGCCGTGCATTGCCTAGTCCTGCGTTGTCGTGCCTTAGCCTTGTTTCCCCGTACCGTGCCGTTCCTTCCGTTAGCCTTGCCTTCCCTTGCTTTCCCTTGCCTTTCTTTCCTTCCGTTACTCTTTCCCTTGCCTTGCCTTTCTTTGCCTTGCCTTCCTTTCCTTCCGTTACTCTTTCCTTGCCTAGCCGTGCACTGCCTAGCCGTGCGTTGTCGTGCCTTAGCCTTGTTTCCCCTTACCGTGCCGTTCCTTCCGTTACCCTTGCCTTCCCTTGCTTTCCCTTGCCTTTCTTTCCTTCCCTTACTCTTTCCTTGCCTTGCCGAGCACTGCCTAGCCTTGCGTTGTCGTGCATTAGCCTTGCCTCGCCTGACCGTGCCTTGCCTTGCGTTATGCTTTCCTTGCCTTGCCGTGCATTGCCTAGCCCTGCATTGTCGTGCATTAGCCTTGCCTTTCCTCACCGTGCCTTGCCTTGCGTTACCCTTTCCTTGCTTGGCCGTGCATTGCCTAGCCGTGCGTTGCCGTGCCTTACCCTAGTTTCCCCTTGCCGTGCCTTGCCTTTTGTTACACTTGCCTTGCCTTGCTTTGCCTTGCCTTCCTCTCCTTCCGTTACTCTTTCCTTGCCTAGCCGTGCATTGCCTAGCCTTGCGTTGTCGTGCATTAGCCTTGCCTCGCCTGACCGTGCCTTGCCTTGCGTTACCCTTTCTTTGCCTTGCCGTGCATTGCCTAGTCCTGCGTTGTCGTGCCTTAGCCTTGTTTCCCCTTACCGTGCCGTTCCTTCCGTTACCCTTGCCTTCCCTTGCTTTCCCTTGCCTTTCTTTCCTTCCGTTACTCTTTCCTTGCCTTGCCGAGCACTGCCTAGCCTTGCGTTGTCGTGCATTAGCCTTGCCTCGCCTGACCGTGCCTTGCCTTGCGTTATGCTTTCCTTCCCTTGCCGTGCATTGCCTAGCCCTGCATTGTCGTGCATTAGCCTTGCCTTTCCTCACCGTGCCTTGCCTTGCGTTACCCTTTCATGGCTTGGCCGTGCATTGCCTAGCCGTGCGTTGCCGTGCCTTACCTTTGTTTCCCCTTGCCGTGCCTTGCCTTTTGTTACACTTGCCTTGGCTTGCTTTGCCTTGCCTTCCTCTCCTTCCGTTACCCTTTCTTTGCCTTGCCGTGCATTGCCTAGTCCTGCGTTGTCGTGCCTTAGCCTTGTTTCCCCTTACCGTGCCGTTCCTTCCGTTACCCTTGCCTTCCCTTGCTTTCCCTTGCCTTTCTTTCCTTCCGTTACTCTTTCCTTGCCCTGCCGAGCACTGCCTAGCCTTGCGTTGTCGTGCATTAGCCTTGCCTCGCCTGACCGTGCATTGCCTTGCGTTACCCTTTCCTTGCCTTGCCGTGCATTGCCTAGCCTTGCGTTGTCGTGCATTAGCCTTGCCTCGCCTGACCGTGCCTTGCCTTGCGTTACCCTTTCCTTGCCTTGCCGTGCATTGCCTAGCCGTGCTTTTTCGTGCATTAGCGTTGCCTCGCCTGACCGTGCCTTGCCTTGCGTTACCCTTTCCTTGCCTTGCCGTGCATTGCCTAGTCCTGCGTTGTCGTGCCTTAGGCTTGTTTCCCCTTAACCTGCCGTTCCGTCCGTTGCACTTGCCTTCCCTTGCTTTCCCTTGCCTTCCTTGCCTTCCGTTACTCTTTACTTACCTTCCGTGCATTGCCTAGCCTTGCGTTGTCGTGCCTTAGCCTTGCGTCGCCTGACCGTGCCTTGCCTTGCGTTACCCTTTCTTTGCCTTGCCGTGCATTGCCTAGTCCTGCGTTGTCGTGCCTTAGCCTTGTTTCCCCGTACCGTGCCGTTCCTTCCGTTAGCCTTGCCTTCCCTTGCTTTCCCTTGCCTTTCTTTCCTTCCGTTACTCTTTCCTTGCCTAGCCGTGCACTGCCTAGCCGTGCGTTGTCGTGCCTTAGCCTTGTTTCCCCTTGCTGTGCCGTTCCTTCCGTTACACTTGCCTTGCCTTTCTTTGCCTTGCCTTCCTTTCCTTCCGTTACTCTTTACTTACCTTCCGTGCATTGCCTAGCCTTGCGTTGTCGTGCCTTAGCCTGGCGTCGCCTGAACGTGCCTTGCCTTGCTTTACCCTTTCGTTGCCTTGCCGTGCATTGCCTAGTCCTGCGTTGTCGTGCCTTAGCCTTGTTTCCCCGTACCGTGCCGTTCCTTCCGTTAGCCTTGCCTTCCCTTGCTTTCCCTTGCCTTTCTTTCCTTCCGTTACTCTTTCCTTGCCTTGCCGTGCACTGCCTAGCCGTGCGTTGTCTTGCCTTAGCCTTGTTTCCCCTTGCTGTGCCGTTTCTTCCGTTACACTTGCCTTGCCTTACTTTGCCTTGCCTTCCTTTCCTTCCGTTACTCTTTCCTTGCCTAGCCGTGCACTGCCTAGACTTGCGTTGTCGTGCCTTAGCCTTGGCTCGCCTGACCGTGCCATGCCTTGCGTTACCCTTTCCTTGCTTGGCCGTGCATTGCCTAGCCGTGCGTTGCCGTGCCTTACCCTTGTTTCCCCTTGCCGTGCCTTGCCTTTTGTTACACTTGCCTTGCCTTGCTTTGCCTTGCCTTCCTCTCCTTCCGTTACTCTTTCCTTTCCTAGCCGTGCATTGCCTAGCCTTGCGTTGTCGTGCATTAGCCTTGCCTCGCCTGACCGTGCCTTGCCTTGCGTTACCCTTTCTTTGCCTTGCCGTGCATTGCCTAGTCCTGCGTTGTCGTGCCTTAGCCTTGTTTCCCCTTACCGTGCCGTTCCTTCCGTTACCCTTGCCTTCCCTTGCTTTCCCTTGCCTTTCTTTCCTTCCGTTACTCTTTCCTTGCCTTGCCGAGCACTGCCTAGCCTTGCGTTGTCGTGCATTAGCCTTGCCTCGCCTGACCGTGCCTTGCCTTGCGTTATGCTTTCCTTGCCTTGCCGTGCATTGCCTAGCCCTGCATTGTAGTGCATTAGCCTTCCCTTTCCTCACCGTGCCTTGCCTTGCGTTACCCTTTCCTTGCTTGGCCGTGCATTGCCTAGCCGTGCGTTGCCGTGCCTTACCCTTGTTTCCCCTTGCCGTGCCTTGCCTTTTGTTACACTTGCCTTGCCTTGCTTTGCCTTGTCTTCCACTCCTTCCGTTACTCTTTCCTTGCCTAGCCGTGCATTGCCTAGCCTTGCGTTGTCGTGCATTAGCCTTGCCTCGCCTGACCGTGCCTTGCCTTGCGTTACCCTTTCTTTGCCTTGCCGTGCATTGCCTAGTCCTGCGTTGTCGTGCCTTAGCCTTGTTTCCCCTTACCGTGCCGTTCCTTCCGTTACCCTTGCCTTCCCTTGCTTTCCCTTGCCTTTCTTTCCTTCCGTTACTCTTTCCTTGCCTTGCCGAGCACTGCCTAGCCTTGCGTTGTCGTGCATTAGCCTTGCCTCGCCTGACCGTGCATTGCCTTGCGTTACCCTTTCCTTGCCTTCCCGGGCATTGCCTAGTCCTGCGTTGTCGTGCCTTAGGCTTGTTTCCCCTTAACGTGCCGTTCCGTCCGTTGCCCTTGCCTACCCTTGCTTTCCCTTGCCTTCCTTGCCTTCCGTTACTCTTAACTTACCTTCCGTGCATTGCCTAGCCTTGCGTTGTCGTGCCTTAGCCTTGCGTCGCCTGACCGTGCCTTGCCTTGCGTTACCCTTTCTTTGCCTTGCCGTGCATTGCCTAGTCCTGCGTTGTCGTGCCTTAGCCTTGTTTCCCCGTACCGTGCCGTTCCTTCCGTTAGCCTTGCCTTCCCTTGCTTTCCCTTGCCTTTCTTTCCTTCCGTTACTCTTTCCCTGCCTAGCCGTGCACTGCCTAGCCGTGCGTTGTCGTGCCTTAGCCTTGTTTCCCCTTGCTGTGCCGTTCCTTCCGTTACACTTGCCTTGCCTTTCTTTGCCTTGCCTTCCTTTTCCTTCCGTTACTCTTTCCTTGCCTAGCCGTGCACTGCCTAGCCGTGCGTTGTCGTGCCTTAGCCTTGTTTCCCCTTGCCGTGCCGTTCCTTCCGTTACCCTTGCCTTCCCTTGCTTTCCCTTGCCTTTCTTTCCTTCCCTTACTCTTTCCTTGCCTTGCCGAGCACTGCCTAGCCTTGCGTTGTCGTGCATTAGCCTTGCCTCGCCTGACCGTGCCTTGCCTTGCGTTATGCTTTCCTTGCCTTGCCGTGCATTGCCTAGCCCTGCATTGTCGTGCATTAGCCTTGCCTTTCCTCACCGTGCCTTGCCTTGCGTTACCCTTTCCTTGCTTGGCCGTGCATTGCCTAGCCGTGCGTTGCCGTGCCTTACCCTTGTTTCCCCTTGCCGTGCCTTGCCTTTTGTTACACTTGCCTTGCCTTGCTTTGCCTTGCCTTCCTCTCCTTCCGTTACTCTTTCCTTGCCTAGCCGTGCATTGCCTAGCCTTGCGTTGTCGTGCATTAGCCTTGCCTCGCCTGACCGTGCCTTGCCTTGCGTTACCCTTTCTTTGCCTTGCCGTGCATTGCCTAGTCCTGCGTTGTCGTGCCTTAGCCTTGTTTCCCCTTACCGTGCCGTTCCTTCCGTTACCCTTGCCTTCCCTTGCTTTCCCTTGCCTTTCTTTCCTTCCGTTACTCTTTCCTTGCCTTGCCGAGCACTGCCTAGCCTTGCGTTGTCGTGCATTAGCCTTGCCTCGCCTGACCGTGCCTTGCCTTGCGTTATGCTTTCCTTCCCTTGCCGTGCATTGCCTAGCCCTGCATTGTCGTGCATTAGCCTTGCCTTTCCTCACCGTGCCTTGCCTTGCGTTACCCTTTCATGGCTTGGCCGTGCATTGCCTAGCCGTGCGTTGCCGTGCCTTACCTTTGTTTCCCCTTGCCGTGCCTTGCCTTTTGTTACACTTGCCTTGGCTTGCTTTGCCTTGCCTTCCTCTCCTTCCGTTACCCTTTCTTTGCCTTGCCGTGCATTGCCTAGTCCTGCGTTGTCGTGCCTTAGCCTTGTTTCCCCTTACCGTGCCGTTCCTTCCGTTACCCTTGCCTTCCCTTGCTTTCCCTTGCCTTTCTTTCCTTCCGTTACTCTTTCCTTGCCTTGCCGAGCACTGCCTAGCCTTGCGTTGTCGTGCATTAGCCTTGCCTCGCCTGACCGTGCATTGCCTTGCGTTACCCTTTCCTTGCCTTGCCGTGCATTGCCTAGCCTTGCGTTGTCGTGCATTAGCCTTGCCTCGCCTGACCGTGCCTTGCCTTGCGTTACCCTTTCCTTGCCTTGCCGTGCATTGCCTAGCCGTGCTTTTTCGTGCATTAGCGTTGCCTCGCCTGACCGTGCCTTGCCTTGCGTTACCCTTTCCTTGCCTTGCCGTGCATTGCCTAGTCCTGCGTTGTCGTGCCTTAGGCTTGTTTCCCCTTAACCTGCCGTTCCGTCCGTTGCACTTGCCTTCCCTTGCTTTCCCTTGCCTTCCTTGCCTTCCGTTACTCTTTACTTACCTTCCGTGCATTGCCTAGCCTTGCGTTGTCGTGCCTTAGCCTTGCGTCGCCTGACCGTGCCTTGCCTTGCGTTACCCTTTCTTTGCCTTGCCGTGCATTGCCTAGTCCTGCGTTGTCGTGCCTTAGCCTTGTTTCCCCGTACCGTGCCGTTCCTTCCGTTAGCCTTGCCTTCCCTTGCTTTCCCTTGCCTTTCTTTCCTTCCGTTACTCTTTCCTTGCCTAGCCGTGCACTGCCTAGCCGTGCGTTGTCGTGCCTTAGCCTTGTTTCCCCTTGCTGTGCCGTTCCTTCCGTTACACTTGCCTTGCCTTTCTTTGCCTTGCCTTCCTTTCCTTCCGTTACTCTTTACTTACCTTCCGTGCATTGCCTAGCCTTGCGTTGTCGTGCCTTAGCCTTGCGTCGCCTGAACGTGCCTTGCCTTGCTTTACCCTTTCTTTGCCTTGCCGTGCATTGCCTAGTCCTGCGTTGTCGTGCCTTAGCCTTGTTTCCCCGTACCGTGCCGTTCCGTCCGTTAGCCTTGCCTTCCCTTGCTTTCCCTTGCCTTTCTTTCCTTCCGTTACTCTTTCCTTGCCTTGCCGTGCACTGCCTAGCCTTGCGTTGTCGTGCCTTACCCTTCTTTCCCCTTGCTGTGCCGTTTCTTCCGTTACACTTGCCTTGCCTTACTTTGCCTTGCCTTCCTTTCCTTCCGTTACTCTTTCCTTGCCTAGCCGTGCACTGCCTAGACTTGCGTTGTCGTGCCTTAGCCTTGGCTCGCCTGACCGTGCCTTGCCTTGCGTTACCCTTTCCTTGCTTGGCCGTGCATTGCCTAGCCGTGCGTTGCCGTGCCTTACCCTTGTTTCCCCTTGCCGTGCCTTGCCTTTTGTTACACTTGCCTTGCCTTGCTTTGCCTTGCCTTCCTCTCCTTCCGTTACTCTTTCCTTTCCTAGCCGTGCATTGCCTAGCCTTGCGTTGTCGTGCATTAGCCTTGCCTCGCCTGACCGTGCCTTGCCTTGCGTTACCCTTTCTTTGCCTTGCCGTGCATTGCCTAGTCCTGCGTTGTCGTGCCTTAGCCTTGTTTCCCCTTACCGTGCCGTTCCTTCCGTTACCCTTGCCTTCCCTTGCTTTCCCTTGCCTTTCTTTCCTTCCGTTACTCTTTCCTTGCCTTGCCGAGCACTGCCTAGCCTTGCGTTGTCGTGCATTAGCCTTGCCTCGCCTGACCGTGCCTTGCCTTGCGTTATGCTTTCCTTGCCTTGCCGTGCATTGCCTAGCCCTGCATTGTAGTGCATTAGCCTTGCCTTTCCTCACCGTGCCTTGCCTTGCGTTACCCTTTCCTTGCTTGGCCGTGCATTGCCTAGCCGTGCGTTGCCGTGCCTTACCCTTGTTTCCCCTTGCCGTGCCTTGCCTTTTGTTACACTTGCCTTGCCTTGCTTTGCCTTGCCTTCCTCTCCTTCCGTTACTCTTTCCTTGCCTAGCCGTGCATTGCCTAGCCTTGCGTTGTCGTGCATTAGCCTTGCCTCGCCTGACCGTGCCTTGCCTTGCGTTACCCTTTCTTTGCCTTGCCGTGCATTGCCTAGTCCTGCGTTGTCGTGCCTTAGCCTTGTTTCCCCTTACCGTGCCGTTCCTTCCGTTACCCTTGCCTTCCCTTGCTTTCCCTTGCCTTTCTTTCCTTCCGTTACTCTTTCCTTGCCTTGCCGAGCACTGCCTAGCCTTGCGTTGTCGTGCATTAGCCTTGCCTCGCCTGACCGTGCATTGCCTTGCGTTACCCTTTCCTTGCCTTCCCGGGCATTGCCTAGTCCTGCGTTGTCGTGCCTTAGGCTTGTTTCCCCTTAACGTGCCGTTCCGTCCGTTCCCCTTGCCTACCCTTGCTTTCCCTTGCCTTCCTTGCCTTCCGTTACTCTTAACTTACCTTCCGTGCATTGCCTAGCCTTGCGTTGTCGTGCCTTAGCCTTGCGTCGCCTGACCGTGCCTTGCCTTGCGTTACCCTTTCTTTGCCTTGCCGTGCATTGCCTAGTCCTGCGTTGTCGTGCCTTAGCCTTGTTTCCCCGTACCGTGCCGTTCCTTCCGTTAGCCTTGCCTTCCCTTGCTTTCCCTTGCCTTTCTTTCCTTCCGTTACTCTTTCCCTGCCTAGCCGTGCACTGCCTAGCCGTGCGTTGTCGTGCCTTAGCCTTGTTTCCCCTTGCTGTGCCGTTCCTTCCGTTACACTTGCCTTGCCTTTCTTTGCCTTGCCTTCCTTTCCTTCCGTTACTCTTTCCTTGCCTAGCCGTGCATTGCCTAGCCTTGCGTTGTCGTGCATTAGCCTTGCCTCGCCTGACCGTGCCTTGCCTTGCGTTACCCTTTCCTTGCCTTGCCTTGCATTGCCTAGTCCTGAGTTGTCGTGCCTTAGCCTTGTTTCCGCTTACCGTGCCGTTCCTTCCTTTACCTTTGCCTTCCCTTGCCTTCCTTGCCTTCCGTTACTCTTTGCTTGCCTTCCGTGCATTGCCTAGCCTTGCGTTGTCCTGCCTTAGCCTTGCCTCGCCTGACCGTGCCTTGCCTTGCGTTACCCTTTCCTTGCCTTGCCGTGCATTGCCTAATCCTGCGTTGTCGTGCCTTAGCCTTGTTTCCCCTTACCGTGCCGTTCCTTCCGTTACCCTTGCCTTCCCTTGCTTTCCCTTGCCTTTCTTTCCTTCCGTTACTCTTTCCTTGCCTTGCCGAGCACTGCCTAGCCTTGCGTTGTCGTGCATTAGCCTTGCCTCGCCTGACCGTGCCTTGCCTTGCGTTATGCTTTCCTTACCTTGCCGTGCATTGCCTAGCCCTGCATTGTCGTGCATTAGCCTTGCCTTTCCTCACCGTGCCTTGCCTTGCGTGACCCTTTCCTTGCTTGGCCGTGCATTGCCTAGCCGTGCGTTGCCGTGCCTTACCCTTGTTTCCCCTTGCCGTGCCTTGCCTTTTGTTACACTTGCCTTGCCTTGCTTTGCCTTGCCTTCCTCTCCTTCCGTTACTCTTTCCTTGCCTAGCCGTGCATTGCCTAGCCTTGCGTTGTCGTGCATTAGCCTTGCCTCGCCTGACCGTGCCTTGCCTTGCGTTACCCTTTCCTTGCCTTGCCGTGCATTGCCTAGCCGTGCTTTTTCGTGCATTAGCGTTGCCTCGCCTGACCGTGCCTTGCCTTGCGTTACCCTTTCCTTGCCTTGCCGTGCATTGCCTAGTCCTGCGTTGTCGTGCCTTAGCCTTATTTCCCCGTACCGTGCCGTTCCTTCCGTTAGCCTTGCCTTCCCTTGCTTTCCCTTGCCTTTCTTTCCTTCCGTTACTCTTTCCTTGCCTAGCCGTGCACTGCCTAGCCGTGCGTTGTCGTGCCTTAGCCTTGTTTCCCCTTGCTGTGCCGTTCCTTCCGTTACACTTGCCTTGCCTTTCTTTGCCTTGCCTTCCTTTCCTTCCGTTACTCTTTCCTTGCCTAGCTGTGCACTGCCTACCCTTGCGTTGTCGTGCATTAGCCTTCCCTTGCCTCACCGTACCTTGCCTTGCGTTACCCTTTCCTTGCCTTGCCGTGCACTGCCTAGCCTTGCGTTGTCGTGCCTTACCCTTGTTTCCCCTTGCCGTGCCGTGCCTTTTGTTACACTTGCCTTGCCTTGCATTGCTTTGCCTTCCTTTCCTTCCGTTACTCTTTCCTTGCCTAGCCGTGCATTGCCTAGCCTTGCGTTGTCGTGCATTAGCCTTGCCTCGCCTGACCGTGCCTTGCCTTGCGTTACCCTTTCCTTCCCTTGCCGTGCATTGCCTAGCCGTGCGTTGTCTTGCCTTAGCCTTGTTTCCCCTTGCTGTGCCGTTTCTTCCGTTACACGTGCCTTGCCTTACTTTGCCTTGCCTTCCTTTCCTTCCCTTTCCTTGCCTAGCCGTGCACTGCCTAGCCGTGCGTTGTCGTGCCTTAGCCTTGTTTCCGCTTACCGTGCCGTTCCTTCCTTTACCTTTGCCTTCCCTTGCCTTCCTTGCCTTCCGTTGCTCTTTCCTTGCCTTTCCGTGCATTGCCTAGTCTTGCGTTGTCGTGCCTTAGCCTTGCCTTCCCCGACCGTGCCTTTCCCTGCGTTAAACTTTCCTTGCCTTGCCGTGCATTGCCTAGCCGTGCGTTGTCTTGCCATAGACTTGACTTGCCTAACCGTGCTTTGCCTTACGTTACCCTTTCGTTGCCTTGCCGTGGGTCCCCTAGCCGTGCGTTGTCGTGCCTTAGGCTTGTTTCCCCTTGCAATAGCCTTGCTTGCCTTTCCTTGCTTTGCCTTCCCTTGCCATGCCGTGCCTTCCATAACCTCTGCCTTCCCTTGCGTTGTCGTGTGTTAGCCTTGCCTTGCCTGACTGTGCCTTGCCTTACGTTTCCCTTTCCTTCCCTTGCCGTGCATTGGCTAGCCGTGCGTTGTCGTGCCTTAGCCTTGGTTCCCCTTGCCATAGCCTTGTTTGCCTTGCCTTGCTTTGCCTTCCATTGCCGTGCCGTGCCTTCCGTTTCCCTTGCCTTGCCTTGCTTGGCCTTGCATTCCTGGCCTTCCCTTACTCTTTCCTTGCCTTGCCGTTCATTGCCTAGCCTGGCGTTGTCGTGCCTTTGACGTGCCTTACCACACCGTGCCTTGCCTTGCGTTACCATTTCCTTGCCTTGCCGTGCGTTGCCTAGCCGTGCGTTGTCGTGCCTTAGCCTTGTTCCCCTTGCTATAACCTTGCTGCGTTGCCTTGCTTTGACTTCCCTTGCCCTGCCGTGCCTTCCGTTACCATTGCCTTGCTTTGCCTTGCCTTCCTTGCCTTCTGTTACTCTTTACTTGAATTCCCGTGCATTGCCTAGCCTTGCGATTTCGTGCCTTATCCTTGCCTTGCCTGACCGTACCAAGCCTTGCGTTACCCGTTCCTTGCTTTGCCGTGCATTACCTAGCCGTTGCTTTGTCGTGCCTTAGGCTTGTTTCCCCTTGCGATAGCCTTGCTTGGCTTGCCTTGCCTTGCTTTGCCTTCCCTTGCCGTGCCGTGCCTTCCGTTACCCTTGCCTTCCTTTGCCTTGCCTTCCTTGCATTCCGTTACACTTTACTTGAAATCCCGTGCATTGCCTAGCCTTGAGTTGTCGTGCCTTATCCTTCCCTTGCCTGACCGTGCCATGCCTTGCGTTACCCGTTCCTTGCCTTGCCTTGCATTGCCTAGCCGTCCGTTGTCGTGCCTTCGCCTTCTTTCCCCTTGCGTTAGCCTTGCTTGCCTTGCGTTCCTTTGCCTTCCATTGCCGTGCTGTTCCTTCCGTTACCCTTGCCTTGCCTTGCTTTGCCTTGCCTTCCTTGCCTTCCGTTACTCTTTCCTTGCCTTGCCGTGCATTGCCTAGCATGGCGTTTGTGTGCCTTTGCCTTGCCTTGCCTGACCGTGGCTTGCCTTACGTTACACTTTCCTTGCCTTGCAGGGCATTTCCTAGCCGTTCGTTGTCGTGCCTTAGCCTTGTTTCCCCTTTCCATAGCCTTGCTTGCTATGCCTTGCTTTGCCTTCCCTTGCCGTGCCGTGCCTTCCGTTACCCTTGCCTTGCCTTGCTTTGCCTTGCCTTCCTTCCGTTCCGTTACTCTTTCAATGCCTTGCCGTGCATTTCCTAGTCTGGCCTTGTCGTGCCTTATCGTTACCTTGCCTGACCGTGCCATGCCTTGCGTTACCCGTTCCTTGCCTTTCCGTGCATTGCCTACCCGTGCGTTGTCGTGCCTTAGCCTTGTTTCCCCTTGCCATAGCCTTGCTTGCCTTGCCTTGCCTTGCTTTGCCTTCCCTTGCCGTGCCGTGCCTTCCGTTACCCTTGCCTTGCTTTGCCTTGCCTTCCTTGCCTTCCGTTACTCTTTATTTGAATTCCCGTGCATTGCCTAGTCTTGCGTTGCCGTGCCTTTGCCTTGCTTTGCCTTGCCTTCCTTGTCTTGCGTTACCCTTTCTTTGCCTTGCCCTGCATGGCCTAGCCGTGCGTTGTCGTGCCGTAGCCTTGGTTCCCCTTGCCATAACCTTGTTTGCCTTGCCTTGCTTTGCCTTCCCTTGCCGTGCCGTGCCTTCCGTTACCCTTGCCTTGCTGTGCTTTGCCTTCCTTGCCTTCCTTTAATCTTTCCTTGCCTTGCCGTTCATTGCCTAGCCTTGCGTTGTCGTGACTTAGCCTTGCCTTGCCTGACCGTTGCTTTCCTTATGGTACCCTTGCCTTGCCTTGCCGTGCATTTCCTCGCCGTGCGTTGTCGTGCCTTAGCCTTGTTTCCCATTGCCATAGCCTTGCTTGTCTTGCCTTGCCTTGCTTTGCCTTCCCTTGCCGTGCCGTGCCTTCCGTTACCCTTGCCTTGCTTTGCCTTGCCTTTCTTGCCTTCCGTTACTCTTTATTTGAATTCCCGTGCATTGCCTAGTCTTGCGTTGTCGTGCCTTCGCCTTGCTTTGCCTTGCCTTCCTTGTCTTGCGTTACCCTTTCTTTGCCTTGCCGTGCATGGCCTAGCCGTGCGTTGTCGTGCCTTAGCCTTGTATCCCCTTGCGATAGCCTTGCTTGCCTTGCCTTGCTTTGCCTTCCATTGCCGTTCCGTGCCTTCCGTTACCCTTGCCTTGCTTTGCTTTGCCTTCGCTTCCTTGACTTCCCTTACTCTTTCCTTGCCTTGTCGTTCATTTCCTAGCATTGCGTTGTCTTGCCATAGCCTTGACTTGCCTGACCGTGCCTTGGCTTACGTTACCCTTTCCTTGCCTTGCCGTGGGTCCCCTAGCCGTGCGTTGTCGTGCCTTAGGCTTGTTTCCCCTTGCCATAGACTTGCTTGCCTTGCCATGCCTTGCATTGCCTTCCCTTGCCGTGCCGTGCCGTCCGTTACACTTGTCTTGCCTTGCTTTGACTTACCTTCCTTGCCTTCCGTTACTCTTTCCTTGACTTGCCGTGCATTGCGTAGCCTTGCATTGTCGTGCCTTAGCCTTGCCTTGCGTGACATTTCCTTGCCTTGAGTTACCCTTTCCTTGCCTTGCCGTGCATGGCCTAGCCGTGCGTTGTCGTGCCATAGCCTTGCCTTGCCTGACCGTGCTTTGCCTTACGTTAGCCATTCGTTGCCTTGCGGTGGGTCCCCTAGCCATTCGTTGTCGTGCCTTAGGCTTGTTTCCCCTTGCCATAGCCTTGCTTGCCTTGCCATGCCTTGCTTTGCCTTCCCTTCCCGTGTCGTGCCTTCGTTTACCCTTGCCTTGCCTTCCTTTCTCTTGCCTTCCTTGCCTTGCGTTGCTCTTTCATTGCCTTGCCGTGCATTGCCTAGCCTTGCGTTGTCGTGCCTTAGCCTTGTTTCCCTTGCCATAGCCTTGCTTGCCTTGCCTTGATTTGCCTTCCCTTGCCATGCCGTGCCTTCCATAACCTTTGCCTTCCCTTGCGTTGTCGTGCCTTAGCCTTGCCTTGCCTGACCGTGCCTTGCCTTACGTTTCCCTTTCCTTCCCTTGCCGTGCATTGGCTAGCCGTGCGTTGTCGTGCCTTAGCCTTGGTTCCCCTTGCCATAGCCTTGTTTGCCTTGCCTTGCTTTGCCTTCCATTGCCGTGCCGTGCCTTCCGTTACCCTTGCCTTGCCTTGCTTTGCCTTGCCTTCCTTGTCTTGCGTTACCCTTTCTTTGCCTTGCCGTGCATTGCCTAGCCGTGCGTTGTCGTGCCTTAGCCTTGTTTCTCCTTCCTATAGCCTTGCTTGCCTTGCCTTGCTTTGCCTTCCCTTGACGTTCCGTGCCTTCTGTTACCCTTGCCTTGCTGCGCTTTGCCTTCCTTGCCTTCCTTTAATCTTTCCTTGCCTTGCCGTTCATTGCCTAGCCTTGCGTTGTCGTGACTTAGCCTTGCCTTGCCTGACCGTTGCTTTCCTTACATTACCCTTGCCTTGCCTTGCCGTGCATTGCCTCGCCGTGCGTTGTCGTGCCTTAGCCTTGTTTCCGATTGCCATAGCCTTGCTTGTCTTGCCTTGCCTTGCTTTGCCTTCCCTTGCCATGCCGTGCCTTCCGTTACCCTTGCCTTGCGTTGCTTTGCCTTCGCTTCCTTGACTTCCCTTACTCTTTCCTTGCCTTGTCGTTCATTTCCTAGCCTTGCGTTGTCGTGCCATAGCCTTGCCTTGCCTGACCGTGCCTTGCCTTACGTTACCCTTTCCTTGCCTTGCCGTGGGTCCCCTAGCCGTGCGTTGTCGTGCCTTAGGCTTGTTTCCCCGTGCCATAGACTTGCTTGCCTTGCCATGCCTCGCATTGCCTTCCCTTGCCGTGCCGTGCCTTCCGTTACACTTGTCTTGCCTTGCTTTGACTTACCTTCCTTGCCTTCCGTTACTCTTTCCTTGACTTGCCGTGCATTGCGTAGCCTTGCATTGTCGTGCCTTCGCCTTGCCTTGCCTGACATTTCCTTGCCTTGAGTTACCCTTTCCTTGCCTTGCCGTGCATGGCCTAGCCGTGCGTTGTCGTGCCTTAGCCTTGTTTCCCTTGCCATAGCCTTGCTTGCCTGGTCTTGCTTTGCCTTCCCTTGCCGTGCCGTGCCTTCCGTAACCCTTGCCTTCCCTTGCGTTGTCGTGCCTTAGACTTGCCTTGCCTGACCGTGCCATGCCTTACTTTTCCCTTTCGTTCCCTTGCCGTGCATTTCCTAGCCGTGTGTTGTCGTGCCGTAGCCTTGGTTCCCCTTGCCATAACCTTGTTTGCCTTGCCTTGCTTTGCCTTCCCTTGCCGTGCCGTGCCTTCCGTTACCCTTGCCTTGCTGTGCTTTGCCTTCCTTGCCTTCCTTTAATCTTTCCTTGCCTTGCCGTTCATTGCCTAGACTTGCGTTGTCGTGCCTTAGCCTTGTTTCCCTTGCCATAGCCTTGCTTGCCTGGTCTTGCTTTGCCTTCCCTTGCCGTGCCGTGCCTTCCGTAACCCTTGCCTTCCCTTGCGTTGTCGTGCCTTAGCCTTGCCTTGCCTGACCGTGCCTTGCCTTACGTTACCCTTTCGTTGCCTTGCCGTGGGTCCCCTAGCCGTGCGTTGTCGTGCCTTAGGCTTGTTTCCCCTTGCCATAGCCTTGCTTGCCTTCCCATGCCTTGCATTGCCTTGCCTTGCCGTGCCGTGCCTTCCGTTACCCTTGCCTTGCCTTGCTTTTCCTTACCTTCCTTGCCATCCGTTACTCTTTCCTTGACTTGCCGTGCTTTGCCTAGCCTTGAGTTGTCGTGCCTTAGCCTTGCCTTCGCTGACCGTGCAGTGTCTTGCGTTACTCTTTCCTTGCTATACCGTGCATTTCAGAGTCATGCGTTGTCGTGCCTTAGCCTTGTTTCCCCTTGCCATAGCCTTTCTTGCCTTGCCTTGCTTTGCCTTCCCTTGCCGTGCCGTGCCTTCCGTTACCCTTGCCTTGCTGTGCTTTGCCTTCCTTGCCTTCCCTTATTCTTCCCTTGACTTGCCGTGCATTGCCTAGCCTTGAGTTGTCGTGCCTTACCCTTGCCTTCGCTGACCGTGCCTTGCCTTGCGTTACTCTTTCCTTGCTTTACCGTGCATTTCAGAGCCGTGCGTTGTCCTGCCTTAGCCTTGTTTCCCCTTGCCATAGCCTTGCTTACCTTGCCTTGCTGTGCCTTCCCTTGCCGTGCCGTGCCTTCCGTTACCCTTGCCTTGCCTTGCTTTGCCTTGCCTTCCCTTACACTTTCCTTACCTTGTCGTTCATTTCCTAGCCTTGCGTTGTCGTGCCTTAGCCTTGCCTTAGCTGGCCGTGCCTTGCCTTACGTTACCCATCCTTTGCCTTGCCTTGCGTCGCCTATTCGTGCGTTGTCGTGCCTTAGCCTTGTTTCCCCTTACCATAGCTTTGCTTGCCTTGCCTTCCTTTGCCTTCCCTTGCCGTGCCGTGCCTTCCTTTACCCTTGCCTTGCCTTGCTTTGCCTTCCCTTCCTTGCGTTCCGTTACTCTTTCCTTGCCTTGCCGTGCATTTCCTAGCCTGGCGTTGTCGTGCCTTATCCTTGCCTTCCCTGACCGTGCATTGTCTTGCGTTACCCTTTCCTTGCTTTGCGGTGCATTGCCTAGCCGTTGCTTTGTCCTGCCTTAGCCTTGTTTCCTCTTGCCATAGCCTTGCTTGCCTTGCCTTGATTTGCCTTCCCTTCCCGTGTCGTGTCTTCCTTTACCCTTGCCTTGCCTTGCTTTCCCTTGCCCTCCTTGCATTGCGTTGCTCTTTCCTTCCCTTTCCGTGCATTGCCTAGTCCTGCGTTGTCGTGCCTTAGCCTTGCCTTGCCTGACCGTGCCTTTCCCTGCGTTAAACTTTCCTTGCCTTGCCGTGCATTGCCTAGCCGTGCGTTGTCGTGCCATAGCCCTGCCTTGCCTAATCGTGCCTTGCCTTGCCTTGCTTTGCCTTCCCTTCCCGTGTCGTGCCTTCCTTTACCCTTGCCTTGCCTTCCTTTCCCTTGCCTTCCTTGCCTTGCGTTGCTCTTTCATCGCCTTGCCGTGCATTGCCTAGCCTTGCGTTGTCGTGCCTTAGCCTTGCCTTGCCTACACATGGCTTGCCTTGCGTTACCCTTTCCTTGCCTTGCAGTGCGTTGCCTAGCCATGCGTTGTCGTGCCTTAGCCTTGTTTCCCCTTGCCATAGCCTTGCTTGGTTGTTTTGCTTTGCCTTCCCTTGCCGTGCCGTGCCTTCTGTTACCCTTGCCTTGCCTTGATTTGTCTTGCCATCCTTGCCTTCCGTTACTCTTTCCTTGCCTTGCGGTGCATTGCCTAGCCTTGCGTTGTCGTGCCTTAGCTTTGCCTTGCCTGACCGTGCCTTGCCTTGCGTTACCCTTCACTTGATTGCCGTGCATTGCCTAGCCGTCTGTTGCGAGCCTTAGTCTTGTTTCCCCTTGCCATAGCCTTGCTTCCCTTGCGTTGCTTTGCCTTCCATTGCCGTGCCGTGCCTTCCGTTCCCCTTTCTTGCCTTCCTTTACCTTGCCTTCCTTGCCTTCCGTTACGCTTTCCTTGCCTTGCCGTGCATTGCCTACCCTTGCGTTGTCGTGCCTTAACCTTGCCTTCCCTGACGGTACCTTGCCTTGCGTTACCCTTTCCTTGCATCACCTTGCATTGCCAAACATTGCGTTGTCGTGCCTTAGTCTTTTTTCACCTTGCCATGTCCTTGCTTGCCTTTCCTTGCTTTGCCTTCCCTTGCCGTGCCGTGCCTTCCTTGCCTTGCTTTGCCTTCCCTTGCCGTGCCGTGCCTTCCGTTACCCTTGTATTTGAATTCCCGTGCATTGCCTAGTCTTGCGTTGCCGTGCCTTTGCCTTGCTTTGCCTTGCCTTCCTTGTCTTGCGTAACCCTTTCTTTGCCTTGCCGTGCATGGCCTAGCCGTGCGTTGTCGTGCCTTCGCCTTCTTTCCCCTTGCGATAGCCTTGCTTGGCTTGCCTTGCCTTGCTTTGCCTTCCCTTGCCGTGCCGTGCCTTCCGTTACCCTTGCCTTGCTTTGCCTTGCCTTCCATGCATTCCGTTACTCTTTACTTGAAATCCCGTGCATTGCCTAGCCTTGCGTTGTCGTGCCTTATCCTTCCCTTGCCTGACCGTGCCATGCCTTGCGTTACCCGTTCCTTGCCTTGCCTTGCATTGCCTAGCCGTCCGTTGTCGTGCCTTCGCCTTCTTTCCCCTTGCGTTAGCCTTGCTTGCCTTGCGTTCCTTTGCCTTCCATTGCCGTGCTGTTCCTTCCGTTACCCTTGCCTTGCCTTGCTTTGCCTTGGCTTCCTTGCCTTCCGTTACTCTTTCCTATCCTTGCCGTGCATTGCCTAGCATGGCGTTTGTGTGCCTTTGCCTTGCCTTGCCTGACCGTGGCTTGCCTTACGTTACACTTTCCTTGCCTTGCAGGGCATTGGCTAGCCGTTCGTTGTCGTGCCTTAGCCTTGTTTCCCCTTTCCATAGCCTTGCTTGCTATGCCTTGCTTTGCCTTCCCTTGCCGTGCCGTGCCTTCCGTTACCCTTGCCTTGCCTTGCTTTGCCTTGCCTTCCTTCCGTTCCGTTACACTTTCAATGCCTTGCCGTGCATTTCCTAGTCTGGCCTTGTCGTGCCTTATCGTTACCTTGCCTGACCGTGCCATGCCTTGCGTTACCCGTTCCTTGCCTTTCCGTGCATTGCCTACCCGTGCGTTGTCGTGCCTTAGCCTTGTTTCCTCTTGCCATAGCCTTGATTGCCTTGGCTTGCCTTGCTTTGCCTTCCCTTGCCGTGCCGGGCCTTCCGTTACCCTTGCCTTGCCTTGCTTTGCCTTACCTTCCCTGCGTTTCGTTACTCTTTCCTTGCCTTGCCGTGCATTTCCTAGCCTTGAGTTGTCGTGCCTTATCCTTGCCTTGCCTGACCGTGCCTTGCCTTGCGTTACCCTTTCCTTGCTTTACGGTGCATTGCCTAGCCGTTGCTTGGTCCTGCCTTAGCCTTGTTTCCCCATTGCCATAGCCTTGCTTGCCTTTCCTTGCTTTGCCTTCCTTCCCGTGTCGTGCCTTCCTTTACACTTCACTTGCCTTGCTTTGCCTTGCCTTCATTGACTTCCGTTAGTCGTTCATTGCCTTGCCGTTAATTGCCTAGACTTGCGTTGTCGTGCCTTAGCCTTGCATTGCCTGACCGTGACTTGCCTTGCGTTACCGTTTCCTTGCCTTGCCGTGCATTGCCTAGCCGTGCGTTGTCGTGCCGTAGCCTTGTTTCCCCTTGCCATAGCCTTGCTTGCCTTGCCTTGTATTGACTTCCCTTTCCGTGCCGTGCCTGCCGTTACCCTTGTCTTGCCTTGCTTTGCCTTACCTTCCTTGCCTTCCATTATTCTTTCCTTGACTTGCCGTGCATTGCCTAGCCCTGCATTGTCGGGCCTTCGCCTTGCCTTGCCTGACAGTTCCTTGCCTTGAGTTACCCGTTCCTTGCCTTGCCGGGCATGGCCTAGCCGTGCGTTGTCGTGCCTTAGCCTTGATTCCCTTGCCATAGCCTTGCTTGCCTTGCCTTGCTTTGCCTTCCCTTGCCGTGCCGTGCCTTCCGTAACCCTTGCCTTCCCTTGCGTTGTCGTGCCTTAGCTTTGCCTTGCCTGACCGTGCCTTGCCTTACGTTTCCCTTCCCTTCCCTTGCCGTGCATTGCCTAGCCGTGCGTTGTCGTGCCTTAGCCTTGTTTCCCCTTGCCATAGCCTTGATGGCTTTGGCTTGCCTTGCTTTGCATTCCCTTGCCGTGCCGTGCCTTCCGTTACCCTTGCCTTGCCTTGCTTTGCTTTGCCTTCCTTGCCTTCCCTTACTCTTTCCTTACCTTGTCGTTCATTTCCTAGCCTTGCGTTGTCGTGCCTTAGCCTTGCCTTAGCTGACCGTGCCTTGCCTTACGTTACCCCTCCGTTGCCTTCCCTTGCATCGCCTAGCCGTGCGTTGTCGTGACTTAGCCTTGTTTCCCCTTGCCATAGCCTTGCTTGCCTTGCCTTCCTTTGCCTTCCCTTGCCGTGCCGTGCGTTCTGTTACCCTTGCCTTGCCTTGCTTTTCCTTGCCTTCCTTGCGTTCCGTTACTCTTTCCTTGCCTTGCCGTGCATTTCCTAGCCTGGCATTGTCGTGCCTTATCCTTGCCTTTACTGACCGTGCCTTGCCTTACGTTACGCTTTCGTTGCCTTGCCGTGGGTCCCCTAGCCGTCCGTTGTCGTGCCTTAGGCTTGTTTCCCCTTGCCATACCCTTGCTTGCCTTGCCATGCCTTGCATTGCCTTCCCTTGCAGTGCCGTGCCTGCCGTTACTCTTGCTTTGCCTTGCTTTGCCTTGCCTTCCTTGCCTTCCGTTACTATTTCCTTGAATTGCCGTAGATTGTCTAGCCTTGCGTTGTCGTGCCTTAGCCTTCCCTTGCCTGACCGTGCCTTGCCTTGTATTGCCTAGCCGTGCGTTGTCGTGCCTTAGCCTTTTTTCCCCTTGCTATAGCCTTGCTTGCCTTGCCTTCCTTTGCCTTCCCTTGCCGTGCCGTGCCTTCCATCACTCTTGCCCTGCTTTGATTTGTCTTGCCTTCCTTGCCTTCCCTTATTCTTTCCTAGCCTTGCCGTGCATTGCCTAGCCTTGAGTTGTCGTGCCTTAGCCTTGCCTTCGCTGACCGTGCCTTGCCTTGCGTTACTCTTTCCTTGCTTTACCGTGTATTTCAGAGCCATGCGTTGTCTTGCCTTAGCCTTGTTTCCCCTTGCCATAGCCTTTCGTGCCTTGCCTTGCTTTGCCTTCCCTTGCCGTGCCGAGCCTTCCATTACCTTTGCCTTGCCTCCCTTTGCCTTGCCTTCCTTGCTTTCCCTTACTCTTTCCTTACCTTGTCGTTCATTTCCTAGCCTTGCGTTGTCGTGCATTAGCCTTGCCTTGCCTGACCGTGCCTTTCCCTGCGTTAAACTTTCCTTGCCTTGCCGTGCATTACCTAGCCGTGCGTTGTCGTGCCATAGCCTTGCCTTGCCTGACCGTGCTTTGCCTTACGTTACCCTTTCGTTGCCTTGCCGTGGGTCCCCTAGCCATTCGTTGTCGTGCCTTAGGCTTGTTTCCCCTTGCCATAGCCTTGCTTGCCTTGCCTTGCTTTGCCTTCCATTGCCGTGCCGTGCCTTCCGTTACCCTTGCCTTGCCTTGCTTTGCCTTGATTTCCTTGTTTTGCGTTACCCTTTCTTTGCCTTGCCGTGCATTGGCTAGCCGTGCGTTGTCGTGCCTTAGCCTTGGTTGCCCTTGCCATAGCCTTGTTTGCCTTGCCTTGCTTTGCCTTCCATTGCCGTGCCGTGCCTTCCGTTACCCTTGCCTTGCCTTGCTTTGCCTTGCTTTCCTTGTTTTGCGTTACCCTTTCTTTGCCTTGCCGTGCATTTCCTAGCCGTGCGTTGTCGTACCTTAGCCTTGTTTCTCCTTCCTATAGCCTTGCTTGCCTTGCCTTGCTTTGCCTTCCCTTGACGTTCCGTGCCTTCTGTTACCCTTGCCTTGCTGTGCTTTGCCTTCCTTGCCTTCCTTTAATCTTTCCTTGCCTTGCCGTTCATTGCCTACCCTTGCGTTGTCGTGACTTAGCCTTGCCTTGCCTGACCGTTGCTTTCCTTACATTACCCTTGCCTTGCCTTGCCGTGCATTGCCTCGCCGTGCGTTGTCGTGCCTTATCCTTGTTTCCCATTGCCATAGCCTTGCTTGTCTTGCCTTGCCTTGCTTTGCCTTCCCTTTCCGTGCCGTGCCTTCCGTTACCCTTACCTTGCTTTGCCTTGCCTTTGTTGCCTTCCGTTACTCTTTATTTGAATTCCCGTGCATTGCCTAGTCTTGCGTTGTCGTGCCTTAGCCTTGCTTTGCCTTGCCTTCCTTGTCTTGCGTTACCCTTTCTTTGCCTTGCCGTGCATGGCCTAGCCGTGCGTTGTCGTGCCTTAGCCTTGTATCCCCTTGCGATAGCCTTGCTTGCCTTGCCTTGCTTTGCCTTCCCTTGCCGTTCCGTGCCTTCCGTTACCCTTGTCTTGCGTTGCGTTGCCTTCGCTTCCTTGACTTCCCTTACTTTTTCCTTGCCTTGTCGTTCATTTCCTAGCCTTGCGTTGTCGTGCCATAGCCTTGACTTGCCTGACCGTGCCTTGCCTTACGTTACGCTTTCCTTGCCTTGCCGTGGGTCCCCTAGCCGTGCGTTGTCGTGCCTTAGGCTTGTTTCCCCTTGCCATAGACTTGCTTGCCTTGCCATGCCTTGCATTGCCTTCCCTTGCCGTGCCGTGCCTTCCGTTACACTTGTCTTGCCTTGCTTTGACTTACCTTCCTTGCCTTCCCTTACTCGTTCCTTGACTTGCCGTGCATTGCCTAGCCTTGCATTGTCGTGCCTTCGCCTTGCCTTGCCTGACAGTTCCTTGCCTTGAGTTATGCTTTCCTTGCCTTGCCGTGCATGGCCTAGCCGTGCGTTGTCGTGCCTTAGCCTTGTTTCCCTTGCCATAGCCTAGCTTGCCTGGCCTTGCTTTGCCTTCCCTTGCCGTGCCGTGCCTTCCGTAACCCTTGCCTTCCCTTGCGTTGTCGTGCCTTAGCCTTGCCTTGCCTGACCTGGCCATGCCTTACGTTTCCCTTTCTTTCCCTTGCCGTGCATTGCCTAGCCGTGCGTTGTCGTGCCGTAGCCTTGGTTCCCCTTGCCATAACCTTGTTTGCCTTGTCTTGCTTTGCCTTCCCTTGACGTGCCGTGCCTTCCGTTACCCTTGCCTTGCTGTGCTTTGCCTTCCTTGCCTTCCTTTAATCTTTCCTTGCTTTGCCGTTCATTGTCTAGACTTGCGTTGTCGTGACTTAGCCTTGCCTTGCCTGACCGTTTCTTTCCTTACGTTACCTTTGCCTTGCCTTGCCGTGCATTGCCTATCCGTGCGTTGTCGTGCCTTAGCCTTGTTTCGCCTTGCCATAGCCTTCCATGCCTTCCCTTCCTTTGCCTTCCCTTGCCGTGCCTTTCCTTCCGTTACCCTTTCCTTGCCTTGATTTGTCTTGCATTCCTTGCCTTCCCTTACTCTTTCCTTGCCTTGCCGTGCATTGCCTAGCCTTGAGTTGTCGTGCCTTAGCCTTGCCTTCCCTGACCGTGCCTTAGCTTGCGTTATTCTTTCCTTGCTTTACCGTGCATTTCAGAGCCGTGCGTTGTCGTGCCTTAGCCTTGTTTCCCCTTGCCATAGCCTTGCTTACCTTGCCTTGCTTTGCCTTCCCTTGCCGTGCCGTGCCTTCCGTTAACCTTGCCTTGCCTTGCTTTGCCTTGCCTTCCTTGCCTTCCCTTACTCTTTCCTTACCTTGTTGTTCATTTCCTAGCCTTGCGTTGTCGTGCCTTAGCTTTGCCTTAGCTGACCGTGCCTTGCCTTACGTTACCATTTCCTTGCTTTGCGGTGCATTGCCTAGCCGTTGCTTTGTCGTGCCTTAGCCTTGTTTTCCCTTGCGATAGCCTTTCTTGCCTTGCCTTGCTTTGCCTTCCCTTACCGTGTCGTGTCTTCCTTTACCCTTGCCTTGCCTTGCTTTCCCTTGCCTTCCTTGCCTTGCGTTGCTCTTTCCTTGCCTTTCCGCGCATTGCCTAGTCTTGCGTTGTCGTGCCTTAGCCTTGCCTTCCCCGACCGTGCCTTTCCCTGCGTTAAACTTTCCTTGCCTTGCCGTGCATTGCCTAGCCGTGCATTGTCTTGCCATAGACTTGACTTGCCCTAACCGTGCTTTGCCTTACGTTACCCTTTCGTTGCCTTGCCGTGGGTCCCCTAGCCGTGCGTTGTCGTGCCTTAGGCTTGTTTCCCCTTGCAATAGCCTTGCTTGCCTTGCCTTGCTTTGCCTTCCCTTGCCATGCCGTGCCTTCCATAACCTCTGCCTTCCCTTGCGTTGTCGTGTGTTAGCCTTGCCTTGCCTGACTGTGCCTTGCCTTACGTTTCCCTTTCCTTCCCTTGCCGTGCATTGGCTAGCCGTGCGTTGTCGTGCCTTAGCCTTGGTTCCCCTTGCCATAGCCTTGTTTGCCTTGCCTTGCTTTGCCTTCCCTTGCCGTGCCGTGCCTTCCATTACCCTTTCCTTCCCTTCCTTTGCCTTGCCTTCCTTGCTTTCCCTTACTCTTTCCTTACCTTGTCGTTCATTTCCTAGCCTTGCGTTGTCGTGCATTAGACTTGCCTTGCCTGACCGTGCCTTTCCCTGCGTTAAACTTTCCTTGCCTTGCCGTGCATTACCTAGCCGTGCGTTGTCGTGCCATAGCCTTGCCTTGCCTGACCGTGCTTTGCCTTACGTTACCCTTTCGTTGCCTTGCCGTGGGTCCCCTAGCCATTCGTTGTCGTGCCTTAGGCTTGTTTCCCCTTGCCATAGCCTTGCTTGCCTTGCCTTGCTTTGCCTTCCATTGCCGTGCCGTGCCTTCCGTTACCCTTGCCTTGCCTTGCTTTGCCTTGCTTTCCTTGGCTAGCCGTGCGTTGTCGTGCCTTAGCCTTGGTTGCCCTTGCCATAGCCTTGTTTGCCTTGCCTTGCTTTGCCTTCCATTGCCGTGCCGTGACTTCCGTTACCCTTGCCTTGCCTTGCTTTGCCTTGCTTTCCTTGTTTTGCGTTACCCTTTCTTTGCCTTGCCGTGCATTGCCTAGCCGTGCGTTGTCGTACCTTTGCCTTGTTTCTCCTTCCTATAGCCTTGCTTGCCTTGCCTTGCTTTGCCTTCCCTTGACGTTCCGTGCCTTCTGTTACCCTTGCCTTGCTGTGCTTTGCCTTCCTTGCCTTCCTTTAATCTTTCCTTGCCTTGCCGTTCATTGCCTAGCCTTGCGTTGTCGTGACTTAGCCTTGCCTTGCCTGACCGTTGCTTTCCTTACATTACCCTTGCATTGCCTTGCCGTGCATTGCCTCGCCGTGCGTTGTCGTGCCTTATCCTTGTTTCCCATTGCCATAGCCTTGCTTGTCTTGCCTTGCCTTGCTTTGCCTTCCCTTGCCGTGCCGTGCCTTCCGTTACCCTTCCCTTGCTTTGCCTTGCCTTTCTTGCCTTCCGTTACTCTTTATTTGAATTCCCGTGCATTGCCTAGTCTTGCGTTGTCGTGCCTTAGCCTTGCTTTGCCTTGCCTTCCTTGTCTTGCGTTACCCTTTCTTTGCCTTGCCGTGCATGGCCTAGCCGTGCGTTGTCGTGCCTTAGCCTTGTATCCCCTTGCGATAGCCTTGCTTGCCTTGCCTTGCTTTGCCTTCCCTTGCCGTTCCGTGCCTTCCGTTACCCTTGCCTTGCGTTGCGTTGCCTTCGCTTCCTTGACTTCCCTTACTCTTTCCTTGCCTTGTCGTTCATTTCCTAGCCTTGCGTTGTCGTGCCATAGCCTTGCCTTGCCTGACCGTGCCTTGCCTTACGTTACCCTTTCCTTGCCTTGCCGTGGGTCCCCTAGCCGTGCGTTGTCGTGCCTTAGGCTTGTTTCCCCTTGCCATAGACTTGCTTGCCTTGCCATGCCTTGCATTGCCTTCCCTTGCCGTGCCGTGCCTTCCGTAACCCTTGCCTTCCCTTGCGTTGTCGTGCCTTAGCCTTGCCTTGCCTGACCGTGCCATGCCTTACGTTTCCCTTTCTTTCCCTTGCCGTGCATTGCCTAGCCGTGCGTTGTCGTGCCGTAGCCTTGGTTCCCCTTGCCATAACCTTGTTTGCCTTGTCTTGCTTTGCCTTCCCCTGACGTGCCGTGCCTTCCGTTACCCTTGCCTTGCTGTGCTTTGCCTTCCTTGCCTTCCTTTAATCTTTCCTTGCTTTGCCGTTCATTGTCTAGACTTGCGTTGTCGTGACTTAGCCTTGCCTTGCCTGACCGTTTCTTTCCTTACGTTACCTTTGCCTTGCCTTGCCGTGCATTGCCTATCCGTGCGTTGTCGTGCCTTAGCCTTGTTTCGCCTTGCCATAGCCTTCCATGCCTTCCCTTCCTTTGCCTTCCCTTGTCGTGCCTTTCCTTCCGTTACCCTTTCCTTGCCTTGATTTGTCTTGCATTCCTTGCCTTCCCTTACTCTTTCCTTGCCTTGCCGTGCATTGCCTAGCCTTGAGTTGTCGTGCCTTATCCTTGCCTTCCCTGACCGTGCCTTAGCTTGCGTTATTCTTTCCTTGCTTTACCGTGCATTTCAGAGCCGTGCGTTGTCGTGCCTTAGCCTTGTTTCCCCTTGCCATAGCCTTGCTTACCTTGCCTTGCTTTGCCTTCCCTTGCCGTGCCGTGCCTTCCGTTAACCTTGCCTTGCCTTGCTTTGCCTTGCCTTCCTTGCCTTCCCTTACTCTTTCCTTACCTTGTTGTTCATTTCCTAGCCTTGCGTTGTCGTGCCTTAGCTTTGCCTTAGCTGACCGTGCCTTGCCTTACGTTACCATTTCCTTGCTTTGCGGTGCATTGCCTAGCCGTTGCTTTGTCGTGCCTTAGCCTTGTTTTCCCTTGCGATAGCCTTTCTTGCCTTGCCTTGCTTTGCCTTCCCTTACCGTGTCGTGTCTTCCTTTACCCTTGCCTTGCCTTGCTTTCCCTTGCCTTCCTTGCCTTGCGTTGCTCTTTCCTTGCCTTTCCGTGCATTGCCTAGTCTTGCGTTGTCGTGCCTTAGCCTTGCCTTCCCCGACCGTGCCTTTCCCTGCGTTAAACTTTCCTTGCCTTGCCGTGCATTGCCTAGCCGTGCGTTGTCTTGCCATAGACTTGACTTGCCTAACCGTGCTTTGCCTTACGTTACCCTTTCGTTGCCTTGCCGTGGGTCCCCTAGCCGTGCGTTGTCGTGCCTTAGGCTTGTTTCCCCTTGCAATAGCCTTGCTTGCCTTGCCTTGCTTTGCCTTCCCTTGCCATGCCGTGCCTTCCATAACCTCTGCCTTCCCTTGCGTTGTCGTGTGTTAGCCTTGCCTTGCCTGACTGTGCCTTGCCTTACGTTTCCCTTTCCTTCCCTTGCCGTGCATTGGCTAGCCGTGCGTTGTCGTGCCTTAGCCTTGGTTCCCCTTGCCATAGCCTTGTTTGCCTTGCCTTGCTTTGCCTTCCATTGCCGTGCCGTGCCTTCCGTTTCCCTTGCCTTGCCTTGCTTGGCCTTGCCTTCCTGGCCTTCCCTTACTCTTTCCTTGCCTTGCCGTGCATTGCCTAGCCTGGCGTTGTCGTGCCTTTGACGTGCCTTACCACACCGTGCCTTGCCTTGCGTTACCATTTCCTTGCCTTGCCGTGCGTTGCCTAGCCGTGCGTTGTCGTGCCTTAGCCTTGTTCCCCTTGCTATAACCTTGCTGCGTTGCCTTGCTTTGACTTCCCTTGCCGTGCCGTGCCTTCCGTTACCATTGCCTTGCTTTGCCTTGCCTTCCTTGCCTTTCGTTACTCTTTACTTGAATCCCCGTGCATTGCCTAGCCTTGCGATTTCGTGCCTTATCCTTGCCTTGCCTGACCTTACCAAGCCTTGCGTTACCCGTTCCTTGCTTTGCCGTGCATTACCTAGCCGTTGCTTTGTCGTGCCTTAGCCTTGTTTCCCCTTGCGATAGCCTTGCTTGGCTTGCCTTGCCTTGCTTTGCCTTCCCTTGCCGTGCCGTGCCTTCCGTTACCCTTGCCTTGCTTTGCCTTGCCTTCCTTGCATTCCGTTACTCTTTACTTGAAATCCCGTGCATTGCCTAGCCTTGCGTTGTCGTGCCTTATCCTTCCCTTGCCTGACCGTGCCATGCCTTGCGTTACCCGTTCCTTGCATTGCCTTGCATTGCCTAGCCGTCCGTTGTCGTGCCTTCGCCTTCTTTCCCCTTGCGTTAGCCTTGCTTGCCTTTCGTTCCTTTGACTTCCATTGCCGTGCCGTTCCTTCCGTTACCCTTGCCTTGCCTTGCTTTGCCTTGCCTTCCTTGCCTTCCGTTACTCTTTCCTTGCCTTGCCGTGCATTGCCTAGCATGGCGTTTGTGTGCCTTTGCCTTGCCTTGCCTGACCGTGGCTTGCCTTACGTTACACTTTCCTTGCCTTGCAGGGCATTGGCTAGCCGTTCGTTGTCGTGCCTTAGCCTTGTTTCCCCTTTCCATAGCCTTGCTTGCTATGCCTTGCTTTGCCTTCCCTTGCCGTGCCGTGCCTTCCGTTACCCTTGCCTTGCCTTGCTTTGCCTTGCCTTCCTTCCGTTCCGTTACACTTTCAATGCCTTGCCGTGCATTTCCTAGTCTGGCCTTGTCGTGCCTTATCGTTACCTTGCCTGACCGTGCCATGCCTTGCGTTACCCGTTCCTTGCCTTTCCGTGCATTGCCTACCCGTGCGTTGTCGTGCCTTAGCCTTGTTTCCCCTTGCCATAGCCTTGCTTGCCTTGCCTTGCCTTGCTTTGCCTTCCCTTGCCGTGCCGTACCTTCCGTTACCCTTGCCTTGCTTTGCCTTGCCTTCCTTGCCTTCCGTTACTCTTTATTTGAATTCCCGTGCATTGCCTAGTCTTGCGTTGTCGTGCCTTAGCCTTGCTTTCCCTTGCCTTCCTTGTCTTGCGTTACCCTTTCTTTGCCTTGCCCTGCATGGCCTAGCCTTGCGTTGTCGTGCCGTAGCCTTGGTTCCCCTTGCCATAACCTTGTTTGCCTTGCCTTGCTTTGCCTTCCCTTGCCGTGCCGTGCCTTCCGTTACACTTGCCTTGCTGTGCTTTGCCTTCCTTGCCTTCCTTTAATCTTTCCTTGCTTTGCCGTTCCTTGCCTAGCCTTGCGTTGTCGTGACTTAGCCTTGCCTTGCCTGACCGTTGCTTTCCTTATATTACCTTTGCCTTGCCTTGCCGTGCATTTCCTCGCCGTGCGTTGTCGTGCCTTAGTCTTGTTTCCCATTGCCATAGCCTTGCTTGTCTTGCCTTGCCTTGCTTTGCCTTCCCTTGCCGTGCCGTGCCTTCCGTTACCCTTGCCTTGCTTTGCCTTGCCTTCCTTGCCTTCCGTTACTCTTTATTTGAATTCCCGTGCATTGCCTAGTCTTGCGTTGTCGTCCCTTCGCCTTGCTTTGCCTTGCCTTCCTTGTCTTGCGTTACCCTTTCTTTGCCTTGCCGTGCATGGCCTAGCCGTGCGTTGTCGTGCCTTAGCCTTGTATCCCCTTGCGATAGCCTTGCTTGCCTTGCCTTGCTTTGCCTTCCATTGCCGTTCCGTGCCTTCCGTTACCCTTGCCTTCCTTTGCTTTGCCTTCGCTTCCTTGACTTCCCTTACTTTTTCCTTGCCTTGTCGTTCATTTCCTAGCCTTGCGTTGTCTTGCCATAGCCTTGCCTTCCCTGACCGTGCCTTGCCTTACGTTACCCTTTCCTTGCCTTGCCGTGCGTCCCCTAGCCGTGCGTTGTCGTGCCTTAGGCTTGTTTCCCCTTGCCATAGACTTGCTTGCCTTGCCATGCCTTGCATTGCCTTCCCTTTCCGTGCCGTGCCGTCCGTTACACTTGTCTTGCCTTGCTTTGACTTACCTTCCTTGCCTTCCGTTACTCTTTCCTTGACTTTCCGTGCATTGCGTAGCCTTGCATTGTCGTGCCTTAGCCTTGCCTTGCGTGACATTTCCTTGCCTTGAGTTACCCTTTCCTTACCTTGCCGTGCATGGCCTAGCCGTGCGTTGTCGTGCCATAGCCTTGCCTTGCCTGACCGTGCTTTGCCTTACGTTAGCCATTCGTTGCCTTGCGGTGGGTCCCCTAGCCATTCGTTGTCGTGCCTTAGGCTTGTTTCCCCTTGCCATAGCCTTGCTTGCCTTGCCTTGCTTTGCCATCCCTTCCCGTGTCGTGCCTTCGTTTACCCTTGCCTTGCCGTCCTTTCTCTTGCCTTCCTTGCCTTGCGTTGCTCTTTCATTGCCTTGCCGTGCATTGCCTAGCCTTGCGTTGTCGTGCCTTAGCCTTGCCTTGCCTACACATGGCTTGCCTTGCGTTACCCTTTCCTTGCCTTGCAGTGCGTTGCCTAGCCGTCCGTTATCGTGCCTTAGCCTTGCCATAGCCTTGCTTGGTTGCCTTGCTTTGCCTTCCCTTGCCGTGCCGTGCCTTCTGTTACCCTTGCCTTGCCTTGATTTGTCTTGCCTTCCTTGCCTTCCGTTACTCTTTCCTTGCCTTGCCTTGCATTGCCTAGCCTTGCATTGTCGTGCCTTAGCTTTGCCTTGCCTGACCGTGCCTTGCCGTGCGTTACCCTTCACTTGATTGTCGTGCATTGCCTAGCCGTCCGTTGAGTGCCTTAGTCTTGTTTCCCCTTGCAATAGCCTTGCTTCCCTTGCGTTGCTTTGCCTTCCATTGCTGTCCCGTGACTTCCGTTCCCCTTTCTTGCCTTGCTTTGCCTTGCCTTCCTTGCCTTCCGTTACTCTTTCCTTGCCTTGCCGTGCATTGCCTACCCTTGCGTTGTCGTGCCTTAACCTTGCCTTGCCTGACGGTACCTTGCCTTGCGTTACCCTTTCCTTGCCTCACCTTGCATTGCCTAGCCTTGCGTTGTCGTGCCTTAGTCTTGTTTCACCTTGCCATGTCCTTGCTTGACTTTCCTTGCTTTGCCTTCCCTTGCCGTGCCGTGCCTTCCGTTACACTTGCCTTGCCTTGCTTTGCCTTGACTTACTTGCCTTCCGTTACTCTTTCCTTGCCTTGCCGTGCATTGCCTAGCCTTGCGTTGTCGTGCCTTAGCCTTGTTTCCCTTGCCATAGCCTTGCTTGCCTTGCCTTGATTTGCCTTCCCTTGCCATGCCGTGCCTTCCATAACCTTTGCCTTCCCTTGCGTTGTCGTGCCTTAGCCTTGCCTTGCCTGACCGTGCCTTGCCTTACGTTTCCCTTTCCTTCCCTTGCCGTGCATTGGCTAGCCGTGCGTTGTCGTGCCTTAGCCTTGGTTCCCCTTGCCATAGCCTTGTTTGCCTTGCCTTGCTTTGCCTTCCATTGCCGTGCCGTGCCTTCCGTTACCCTTGCCTTGCCTTGCTTTGCCTTGCCTTCCTTGTCTTGCGTTACCCTTTCTTTGCCTTGCCGTGCATTGCCTAGCCGTGCGTTGTCGTGCCTTAGCCTTGTTTCTCCTTCCTATAGCCTTGCTTGCCTTGCCTTGCTTTGCCTTCCCTTGACGTTCCGTGCCTTCTGTTACCCTTGCCTTGCTGCGCTTTGCCTTCCTTGCCTTCCTTTAATCTTTCCTTGCCTTGCCGTTCATTGCCTAGCCTTGCGTTGTCGTGACTTAGCCTTGCCTTGCCTGACCGTTGCTTTCCTTACATTACCCTTGCCTTGCCTTGCCGTGCATTGCCTCGCCGTGCGTTGTCGTGCCTTAGCCTTGTTTCCCATTGCCATAGCCTTGCTTGTCTTGCCTTGCCTTGCTTTGCCTTCCCTTGCCGTGCCGTGCCTTCCGTTACCCTTGCCTTGCGTTGCTTTGCCTTCGCTTCCTTGACTTCCCTTACTCTTTCCTTGCCTTGTCGTTCATTTCCTAGCCTTGCGTTGTCGTGCCATAGCCTTGCCTTGCCTGACCGTGCCTTGCCTTACGTTACCCTTTCCTTGCCTTGCCGTGGGTCCCCTAGCCGTGCGTTGTCGTGCCTTAGACTTGTTTCCCCTTGCCATAGACTTGCTTGCCTTGCCATGCATCGCATTGCCTTCCCTTGCCGTGCCGTGCCTTCCGTTACACTTGTCTTGCCTTGCTTTGACTTACCTTCCTTGCCTTCCCTTACTCTTTCCTTGACTTGCCGTGCATTGCGTAGCCTTGCATTGTCGTGCCTTCGCCTTGCCTTGCCTGACATTTCCTTGCCTTGAGTTACCCTTTCCTTGCCTTGCCGTGCATGGCCTAGCCGTGCGTTGTCGTGCCTTAGCCTTGTTTCCCTTGCCATAGCCTTGCTTGCCTGGTCTTGCTTTGCCTTCCCTTGCCGTGCCGTGCCTTCCGTAACCCTTGCCTTCCCTTGCGTTGTCGTGCCTTAGACTTGCCTTGCCTGACCGTGCCTTGCCTTACGTTACCCTTTCGTTGCCTTGCCGTGGGTCCCCTAGCCGTGCGTTGCCGTGCCTTAGGCTTGTTTCCCCTTGCCATAGCCTTGCTTGCCTTGCCATGCCTTGCATTGCCTTGCCTTGCCGTGCCGTGCCTTCCGTTACCCTTGCCTTGCCTTGCTTTTCCTTACCTTCCTTGCCATCCGTTACTCTTTCCTTGACTTGCCGTGCTTTGCCTAGCCTTGAGTTGTCGTGCCTTAGCCTTGCCTTCGCTGACCGTGCAGTGTCTTGCGTTACTCTTTCCTTGCTATACCGTGCATTTCAGAGTCATGCGTTGTCGTGCCTTAGCCTTGTTTCCCCTTGCCATAGCCTTTCTTGCCTTGCCTTGCTTTGCCTTCCCTTGCCGTGCCGTGCCTTCCGTTACCCTTGCCTTGCTGTGCTTTGCCTTCCTTGCCTTCCCTTATTCTTCCCTTGACTTGCCGTGCATTGCCTAGCCTTGAGTTGTCGTGCCTTACCCTTGCCTTCGCTGACCGTGCCTTGCCTTGCGTTACTCTTTCCTTGCTTTACCGTGCATTTCAGAGCCGTGCGTTGTCCTGCCTTAGCCTTGTTTCCCCTTGCCATAGCCTTGCTTACCTTGCCTTGCTGTGCCTTCCCTTGCCGTGCCGTGCCTTCCGTTACCCTTGCCTTGCCTTGCTTTGCCTTGCCTTCCCTTACACTTTCCTTACCTTGTCGTTCATGTCCTAGCCTTGCGTTGTCGTGCCTTAGCCTTGCCTTAGCTGGCCGTGCCTTGCCTTACGTTACCCATCCTTTGCCTTGCCTTGCGTCGCCTATTCGTGCGTTGTCGTGCTTTAGGCTTGTTTCCCCTTACCATAGCTTTGCTTGCCTTGCCTTCCTTTGCCTTCCCTTGCCGTGCCGTGCCTTCCTTTACCCTTGCCTTGCCTTGCTTTGCCTTCCCTTCCTTGCGTTCCGTTACTCTTTCCTTGCCTTGCCGTGCATTTCCTAGCCTGGCGTTGTCGTGCCTTATCCTTGCCTTCCCTGACCGTGCATTGTCTTGCGTTACCCTTTCCTTGCTTTGCGGTGCATTGCCTAGCCGTTGCTTTGTCCTGCCTTAGCCTTGTTTCCTCTTGCCGTAGCCTTGCTTGCCTTGCCTTGATTTGCCTTCCCTTCCCGTGTCGTGTCTTCCTTTACCCTTGCCTTGCCTTGCTTTCCCTTGCCCTCCTTGCATTGCGTTGCTCTTTCCTTCCCTTTCCGTGCATTGCCTAGCCCTGCGTTGTCGTGCCTTAGCCTTGCCTTGCCTGACCGTGCCTTTCCCTGCGTTAAACTTTCCTTGCCTTGCCGTGCATTGCCTAGCCGTGCGTTGTCGTGCCATAGCGTGCCATAGCCTTGCCTTGCCTAACCGTGCCTTGCCTTCCCCCTTGCCTTGCCTTCCTTTCCCTTGCCTTCCTTGCCTTGCGTTGCTCTTTCATCGCCTTGCCGTGCATTGCCTAGCCTTGCGTTGTCGTGCCTTAGCCTTGCCTTGCCTACACATGGCTTGCCTTGCGTTACCCTTTCCTTGCCTTGCAGTGCGTTGCCTAGCCATGCGTTGTCGTGCCTTAGCCTTGTTTCCCCTTGCCATAGCCTTGCTTGGTTGTCTTGCTTTGCCTTCCCTTGCCGTGCCGTGCCTTCTGTTACCCTTGCCTTGCCTTGATTTGTCTTGCCATCCTTGCCTTCCGTTACTCTTTCCTTGCCTTGCGGTGCATTGCCTAGCCTTGCGTTGTCGTGCCTTAGCTTTGCCTTGCCTGACCGTGCCTTGCCTTGCGTTACCCTTCACTTGATTGCCGTGCATTGCCTAGCCGTCTGTTGCGAGCCTTAGTCTTGTTTCCCCTTGCCATAGCCTTGCTTCCCTTGCGTTGCTTTGCCTTCCATTGCCGTGCCGTGCCTTCCGTTCCCCTTTCTTGCCTTCCTTTACCTTGCCTTCCTTGCCTTCCGTTACGCTTTCCTTGCCTTGCGGTGCATTGCCTACCCTTGCGTTGTCGTGCCTTAACCTTGCCTTCCCTGACGGTACCTTGCCTTGCGTTACCCTTTCCTTGCTTCACCTTGCATTGCCAAGCCTTGCGTTGTCGTGCCTTAGTCTTTTTTCACCTTGCCATGTCCTTGCTTGCCTTTCCTTGCTTTGCCTTCCCTTGCCGTGCCGTGCCTTCCGTTACCCTTGCCTTGCTTTGCCTTGCCTTCCTTGCCTTCCGTTACTCTTTATTTGAATTCCCGTGCATTGCCTAGTCTTGCGTTGCCGTGCCTTTGCCTTGCTTTGCCTTGCCTTCCTTGTCTTGCGTTACCCTTTCTTTGCCTTGCCCTGCATGGCCTAGCCGTGCGTTGTCGTGCCTTCGCCTTCTTTCCCCTTGCGATAGCCTTGCTTGGCTTGCCTTGCCTTGCTTTGCCTTCCCTTGCCGTGCCGTGCCTTCCGTTACCCTTGCCTTGCTTTGCCTTGCCTTCCATGCATTCCGTTACTCTTTACTTGAAATCCCGTGCATTGCCTAGCCTTGCGTTGTCGTGCCTTATCCTTCCCTTGCCTGACCGTGCCATGCCTTGCGTTACCCGTTCCTTGCATTGCCTTGCATTGCCTAGCCGTCCGTTGTCGTGCCTTCGCCTTCTTTCCCCTTGCGTTAGCCTTGCTTGCCTTGCGTTCCTTTGACTTCCATTGCCGTGCCGTTCCTTCCGTTACCCTTGCCTTGCCTTGCTTTGCCTTGCCTTCCTTGCCTTCCGTTACTCTTTCCTTGCCTTGCCGTGCATTGCCTAGCATGGCGTTTGTGTGCCTTTGCCTTGCCTTGCCTGACCGTGGCTTGCCTTACGTTACACTTTCCTTGCCTTGCAGGGCATTGGCTAGCCGTTCGTTGTCGTGCCTTAGCCTTGTTTCCCCTTTCCATAGCCTTGCTTGCTATGCCTTGCTTTGCCTTCCCTTGCCGTGCCGTGCCTTCCGTTACCCTTGCCTTGCCTTGCTTTGCCTTGCCTTCCTTCCGTTCCGTTACACTTTCAATGCCTTGCCGTGCATTTCCTAGTCTGGCCTTGTCGTGCCTTATCGTTACCTTGCCTGACCGTGCCATGCCTTGCGTTACCCGTTCCTTGCCTTTCCGTGCATTGCCTACCCGTGCGTTGTCGTGCCTTAGCCTTGTTTCCTCTTGCCATAGCCTTGATTGCCTTGGCTTGCCTTGCTTTGCCTTCCCTTGCCGTGCCGGGCCTTCCGTTACCCTTGCCTTGCCTTGCTTTGCCTTACCTTCCCTGCGTTCCATTACTCTTTCCTTGCCTTGCCGTGTATTTCCTAGCCTTGCGTTGTCGTGCCTTATCCTTGCCTTGCCTGACCGTGCCTTGCCTTGCGTTACCCTTTCCTTGCTTTACGGTGCATTGCCTAGCCGTTGCTTGGTCCTGCCTTAGCCTTGTTTCCCCATTGCCATAGCCTTGCTTGCCTTTCCTTGCTTTGCCTTCCTTCCCGTGTCGTGCCTTCCTTTACACTTCACTTGCCTTGCTTTGCCTTGCCTTCATTGACTTCCGTTAGTCGTTCATTGCCTTGCCGTTAATTGCCTAGACTTGCGTTGTCGTGCCTTAGCCTTGCATTGCCTGACCGTGACTTGCCTTGCGTTACCGTTTCCTTGCCTTGCCGTGCATTGCCTAGCCGTGCGTTGTCGTGCCGTAGCCTTGTTTCCCCTTGCCATAGCCTTGCTTGCCTTGCCTTGTATTGACTTCCCTTTCCGTGCCGTGCCTGCCGTTACCCTTGTCTTGCCTTGCTTTGCCTTACCTTCCTTGCCTTCCGTTATTCTTTCCTTGACTTGCCGTGCATTGCCTAGCCCTGCATTGTCGGGCCTTCGCCTTGCCTTGCCTGACAGTTCCTTGCCTTGAGTTACCCGTTCCTTGCCTTGCCGGGCATGGCCTAGCCGTGCGTTGTCGTGCCTTAGCCTTGATTCCCTTGCCATAGCCTTGCTTGCCTTGCCTTGCTTTGCCTTCCCTTGCCGTGCCGTGCCTTCCGTAACCCTTGCCTTCCCTTGCGTTGTCGTGCCTTAGCTTTGCCTTGCCTGACCGTGCCTTGCCTTACGTTTCCCTTCCCTTCCCTTGCCGTGCATTGCCTAGCCGTGCGTTGTCGTGCCTTAGCCTTGTTTCCCCTTGCCATAGCCTTGATTGCTTTGGCTTGCCTTGCTTTGCATTCCCTTGACGTGCCGTGCCTTCCGTTACCCTTGCCTTGCTGTGCTTTGCCTTCCTTGCCTTCCTTTAATCTTTCCTTGCTTTGCCGTTCATTGTCTAGACTTGCGTTGTCGTGACTTAGCCTTGCCTTGCCTGACCGTTTCTTTCCTTACGTTACCTTTGCCTTGCCTTGCCGTGCATTGCCTATCCGTGCGTTGTCGTGCCTTAGCCTTGTTTCGCCTTGCCATAGCCTTCCATGCCTTCCCTTCCTTTTCCTTCCCTTGCCGTGCCTTTCCTTCCGTTACCCTTTCCTTGCCTTGATTTGTCTTGCATTCCTTGCCTTCCCTTACTCTTTCCTTGCCTTGCCGTGCATTGCCTAGCCTTGAGTTGTCGTGCCTTAGCCTTGCCTTCCCTGACCGTGCCTTAGCTTGCGTTATTCTTTCCTTGCTTTACCGTGCATTTCAGAGCCGTGCGTTGTCGTGCCTTAGCCTTGTTTCCCCTTGCCATAGCCTTGCTTACCTTGCCTTGCTTTGCCTTCCCTTGCCGTGCCGTGCCTTCCGTTAACCTTGCCTTGCCTTGCTTTGCCTTGCCTTCCTTGCCTTCCCTTACTCTTTCCTTACCTTGTTGTTCATTTCCTAGCCTTGCGTTGTCGTGCCTTAGCTTTGCCTTAGCTGACCGTGCCTTGCCTTACGTTACCATTTCCTTGCTTTGCGGTGCATTGCCTAGCCGTTGCTTTGTCGTGCCTTAGCCTTGTTTTCCCTTGCGATAGCCTTTCTTGCCTTGCCTTGCTTTGCCTTCCCTTACCGTGTCGTGTCTTCCTTTACCCTTGCCTTGCCTTGCTTTCCCTTGCCTTCCTTGCCTTGCGTTGCTCTTTCCTTGCCTTTCCGTGCATTGCCTAGTCTTGCGTTGTCGTGCCTTAGCCTTGCCTTCCCCGACCGTGCCTTTCCCTGCGTTAAACTTTCCTTGCCTTGCCGTGCATTGCCTAGCCGTGCGTTGTCTTGCCATAGACTTGACTTGCCTAACCGTGCTTTGCCTTACGTTACCCTTTCGTTGCCTTGCCGTGGGTCCCCTAGCCGTGCGTTGTCGTGCCTTAGGCTTGTTTCCCCTTGCAATAGCCTTGCTTGCCTTCCCTTGCTTTGCCTTCCCTTGCCATGCCGTGCCTTCCATAACCTCTGCCTTCCCTTGCGTTGTCGTGTGTTAGCCTTGCCTTGCCTGACTGTGCCTTGCCTTACGTTTCCCTTTCCTTCCCTTGCCGTGCATTGGCTAGCCGTGCGTTGTCGTGCCTTAGCCTTGGTTCCCCTTGCCATAGCCTTGTTTGCCTTGCCTTGCTTTGCCTTCCATTGCCGTGCCGTGCCTTCCGTTTCCCTTGCCTTGCCTTGCTTGGCCTTGCCTTCCTGGCCTTCCCTTACTCTTTCCTTGCCTTGCCGTGCATTGCCTAGCCTGGCGTTGTCGTGCCTTTGACGTGCCTTACCACACCGTGCCTTGCCTTGCGTTACCATTTCCTTGCCTTGCCGTGCGTTGCCTAGCCGTGCGTTGTCGTGCCTTAGCCTTGTTCCCCTTGCTATAACCTTGCTGCGTTGCCTTGCTTTGACTTCCCTTGCCGTGCCGTGCCTTCCGTTACCATTGCCTTGCTTTGCCTTGCCTTCCTTGCCTTTCGTTACTCTTTACTTGAATCCCCGTGCATTGCCTAGCCTTGCGATTTCGTGCCTTATCCTTGCCTTGCCTGACCTTACCAAGCCTTGCGTTACCCGTTCCTTGCTTTGCCGTGCATTACCTAGCCGTTGCTTTGTCGTGCCTTAGCCTTGTTTCCCCTTGCCACAGCCTTCCTTGCCTTGCCTTGCCTTGCTTTGCCTTCCCTTGCCGTGCCGTGCCTACCGTTACCCTTGCCTTGCTTTGCCTTGCCTTCCTTGCCTTCCGTTACTCTTTACTTGAATTCCCGTGCATTGCCTAGCCTTGCGTTGTCGTGCCTTATCCTTCCCTTGCCTGACCGTGCCATGCCTTGCGTTACCCGTTCCTTGCCTTGCCTTGCATTGCCTAGCCGTCCGTTGTCGTGCCTTCGCCTTCTTTCCCCTTGCGTTAGCCTTGCTTGCCTTGCGTTGCTTTGCCTTCCATTGCCGTGCCGTTCCTTCCGTTACCCTTGCCTTGCCTTGCTTTGCCGTGCCTTCCTTGCCTTCCGTTACTCTTTCCTTGCCTTGCCGTGCATTGCCTAGCATGGCGTTTGTGTGCCTTTGCCTTGCCTTGCCTGACCGTGGCTTGCCTTACGTTACACTTTCCTTGCCTTGCAGGGCATTTCCTAGCCGTTCGTTGTCGTGCCTTAGCCTTGTTTCCCCTTTCCATAGCCTTGCTTGCTATGCCTTGCTTTGCCTTCCCTTGCCGTGCCGTGCCTTCCGTTACCCTTGCCTTGCCTTGCTTTGCCTTGCCTTCCTTCCGTTCCGTTACTCTTTCAATGCCTTGCCGTGCATTTCCTAGTCTGGCCTTGTCGTGCCTTATCGTTACCTTGCCTGACCGTGCCATGCCTTGCGTTACCCGTTCCTTGCCTTTCCGTGCATTGCCTACCCGTGCGTTGTCGTGCCTTAGCCTTGTTTCCCCTTGCCATAGCCTTGATTGCCTTGGCTTGCCTTGCTTTGCCTTCCCTTGCCGTGCCGTGCCTTCCGTTACCCTTGCCTTGCTTTGCCTTGAATTCCTTGCCTTCCGTTACTCTTTATTTGAATTCCCGTGCATTGCCTAGTCTTGCGTTGCCGTGCCTTTGCCTTGCTTTGCCTTGCCTTCCTTGTCTTGCGTTACCCTTTCTTTGCCTTGCCCTGCATGGCCTAGCCGTGCGTTGTCGTGCCGTAGCCTTGGTTCCCCTTGCCATAACCTTGTTTGCCTTGCCTTGCTTTGCCTTCCCTTGCCGTGCCGTGCCTTCCGTTACCCTTGCCTTGCTGTGCTTTGCCTTCCTTGCCTTCCTTTAATCTTTCCTTGCCTTGCCGTTCATTGCCTAGCCTTGCGTTGTCGTGACTTAGCCTTGCCTTGCCTGACCGTTGCTTTCCTTACGGTACCCTTCCGTTGCCTTTCCGTGCATTGCCTAGCCGAGCGTTGTCGTGCCTTAGCCTTCTTTCCCCTTGCCATAGCCTTGATTGCCTTGGCTTGCCTTGCTTTGCCTTCCCTTGCCGTGCCGGGCCTTCCGTTACCCTTGCCTTGCCTTGCTTTGCCTTACCTTCCCTGCGTTCCGTTACTCTTTCCTTGCCTTGCCGTGTATTTCCTAGCCTTGCGTTGTCGTGCCTTATCCTTGCCTTGCCTGACCGTGCCTTGCCTTGCGTTACCCTTTCCTTGCTTTACGGTGCATTGCCTAGCCGTTGCTTGGTCCTGCCTTAGCCTTGTTTCCCCATTGCCATAGCCTTGCTTGCCTTTCCTTGCTTTGCCTTCCTTCCCGTGTCGTGCCTTCCTTTACACTTCACTTGCCTTGCTTTGCCTTGCCTTCATTGACTTCCGTTAGTCGTTCATTGCCTTGCCGTTAATTGCCTAGACTTGCGTTGTCGTGCCTTAGCCTTGCATTGCCTGACCGTGACTTGCCTTGCGTTACCGTTTCCTTGCCTTGCCGTGCATTGCCTAGCCGTGCGTTGTCGTGCCGTAGCCTTGTTTCCCCTTGCCATAGCCTTGCTTGCCTTGCCTTGTATTGACTTCCCTTTCCGTGCCGTGCCTGCCGTTACCCTTGTCTTGCCTTGCTTTGCCTTACCTTCCTTGCCTTCCATTATTCTTTCCTTGACTTGCCGTGCATTGCCTAGCCCTGCATTGTCGGGCCTTCGCCTTGCCTTGCCTGACAGTTCCTTGCCTTGAGTTACCCGTTCCTTGCCTTGCCGGGCATGGCCTAGCCGTGCGTTTTCGTGCCTTAGCCTTGATTCCCTTGCCATAGCCTTGCTTGCCTTGCCTTGCTTTGCCTTCCCTTGCCGTGCCGTGCCTTCCGTAACCCTTGCCTTCCCTTGCGTTGTCGTGCCTTAGCTTTGCCTTGCCTGACCGTGCCTTGCCTTACGTTTCCCTTCCCTTCCCTTGCCGTGCATTGCCTAGCCGTGCGTTGTCGTGCCTTAGCCTTGTTTCCCCTTGCCATAGCCTTGATGGCTTTGGCTTGCCTTGCTTTGCATTCCCTTGCCGTGCCGTGCCTTCCGTTACCCTTGCCTTGCCTTGCTTTGCTTTGCCTTCCTTGCCTTCCCTTACTCTTTCCTTACCTTGTCGTTCATTTCCTAGCCTTGCGTTGTCGTGCCTTAGCCTTGCCTTAGCTGACCGTGCCTTGCCTTACGTTACCCCTCCGTTGCCTTCCCTTGCATCGCCTAGCCGTGCGTTGTCGTGACTTAGCCTTGTTTCCCCTTGCCATAGCCTTGCTTGCCTTGCCTTCCTTTGCCTTCCCTTGCCGTGCCGTGCGTTCTGTTACCCTTGCCTTGCCTTGCTTTTCCTTGCCTTCCTTGCGTTCCGTTACTCTTTCCTTGCCTTGCCGTGCATTTCCTAGCCTGGCATTGTCGTGCCTTATCCTTGCCTTTACTGACCGTGCCTTGCCTTACGTTACGCTTTCGTTGCCTTGCCGTGGGTCCCCTAGCCGTCCGTTGTCGTGCCTTAGGCTTGTTTCCCCTTGCCATACCCTTGCTTGCCTTGCCATGCCTTGCATTGCCTTCCCTTGCAGTGCCGTGCCTGCCGTTACTCTTGCTTTGCCTTGCTTTGCCTTGCCTTCCTTGCCTTCCGTTACTATTTCCTTGAATTGCCGTAGATTGTCTAGCCTTGCGTTGTCGTGCCTTAGCCTTCCCTTGCCTGACCGTGCCTTGCCTTGTATTGCCTAGCCGTGCGTTGTCGTGCCTTAGCCTTTTTTCCCCTTGCTATAGCCTTGCTTGCCTTGCCTTGCTTTGCCTTCCCTTGCCGTGCCGTGCCTTCCGTCACTCTTGCCCTGCTTTGATTTGTCTTGCCTTCCTTGCCTTCCCTTATTCTTTCCTAGCCTTGCCGTGCATTGCCTAGCCTTGAGTTGTCGTGCCTTAGCCTTGCCTTCGCTGACCGTGCCTTGCCTTGCGTTACTCTTTCCTTGCTTTACCGTGCATTTCAGAGCCATGCGTTGTCTTGCCTTAGCCTTGTTTCCCCTTGCCATAGCCTTTCTTGCCTTGCCTTGCTTTGCCTTCCCTTGCCGTGCCGTGCCTTCCATTACCCTTGCCTTGCCTTCCTTTGCCTTGCCTTCCTTGCTTTCCCTTACTCTTTCCTTACCTTGTCGTTCATTTCCTAGCCTTGCGTTGTCGTGCATTAGCCTTGCCTTGCCTGACCGTGCCTTTCCCTGCGTTAAACTTTCCTTGCCTTGCCGTGCATTACCTAGCCGTGCGTTGTCGTGCCATAGCCTTGCCTTGCCTGACCGTGCTTTGCCTTACGTTACCCTTTCGTTGCCTTGCCGTGGGTCCCCTAGCCATTCGTTGTCGTGCCTTAGGCTTGTTTCCCCTTGCCATAGCCTTGCTTGCCTTGCCTTGCTTTGCCATCCCTTCCCGTGTCGTGCCTTCGTTTACCCTTGCCTTGCCTTCCTTTCTCTTGCCTTCCTTGCCTAGCGTTGCTCTTTCATTGCCTTGCCGTGCATTGCCTAGCCTTGCGTTGTCGTGCCTTAGCCTTGCCTTGCCTAACCACGTCTTGCCTTGCGTTACCCTTTCCTTGCCTTGCAGTGCGTTGCCTAGCCGTGCGTTATCGTGCCTTAGCCTTGCCATAGCCTTGCTTGGTTGCCTTGCTTTGCCTTCCCTTGCCGTGCCGTGCCTTCTGTTACCCTTGCCTTGCCTTGATTTGTCTTGCCTTCCTTGCCTTCCGTTACTCTTTCCTTGCCTTGCCTTGCATTGCCTAGCCTTGCATTGTCGTGCCTTAGCTTTGCCTTGCCTGACCGTGCCTTGCCGTGCGTTACCCTTCACTTGATTGTCGTGCATTGCCTAGCCGTCCGTTGAGTGCCTTAGTCTTGTTTCCCCTTGCAATAGCCTTGCTTCCCTTGCGTTGCTTTGCCTTCCATTGCTGTCCCGTGACTTCCGTTCCCCTTTCTTGCCTTGCTTTGCCTTGCCTTCCTTGCCTTCCGTTACTCTTTCCTTGCCTTGCCGTGCATTGCCTACCCTTGCGTTGTCGTGCCTTAACCTTGCCTTGCCTGACGGTACCTTGCCTTGCGTTACCCTGTCCTTGCCTCACCTTGCATTGCCTAGGCTTGCGTTGTCGTGCCTTAGTCTTGTTTCACCTTGCCATGTCCTTGCTTGACTTTCCTTGCTTTGCCTTCCCTTGCCGTGCCGTGCCTTCCGTTACACTTGCCTTGCCTTGCTTTGCCTTGACTTACTTGCCTTCCGTTACTCTTTCCTTGCCTTGCCGTGCATTGCCTAGCCTTGCGTTGTCGTGCCTTAGCCTTGTTTCCCTTGCCATAGCCTTGCTTGCCTTGCCTTGATTTGCCTTCCCTTGCCATGCCGTGCCTTCCATAACCTTTGCCTTCCCTTGCGTTGTCGTGCCTTAGCCTTGCCTTGCCTGACCATGCCTTGCCTTACGTTTCCCTTTCCTTCCCTTGCCGTGCATTGGCTAGCCGTGCGTTGTCGTGCCTTAGCCTTGGTTGCCCTTGCCATAGCCTTGTTTGCCTTGCCTTGCTTTGCCTTCCATTGCCGTGCCGTGCCTTCCGTTACCCTTGCCTTCCCTTGCTTTGCCTTGCTTTCCTTGTTTTGCGTTACCCTTTCTTTGCCTTGCCGTGCATTGCCTAGCCGTGCGTTGTCGTGCCTTAGCCTTGTTTCTCCTTCCTATAGCCTTGCTTGCCTTGCCTTGCTTTGCCTTCCCTTGACGTTCCGTGCCTTCTGTTACCCTTGCCTTGCTGTGCTTTGCCTTCCTTGCCTTCCTTTAATCTTTCCTTGCCTTGCCGTTCATTGCCTAGCCTTGCGTTGTCGTGACTTAGCCTTGCCTTGCCTGACCGTTGCTTTCCTTACATTACCCTTGCCTTGCCTTGCCGTGCATTGCCTCGCCGTGCGTTGTCGTGCCTTAGCCTTGTTTCCCATTGCCATAGCCTTGCTTGTCTTGCCTTGCTTTGCTTTGCCTTCCCTTGCCGTGCCGTGCCTTCCGTTACCCTTGCCTTGCTTTGCCTTGCCTTTCTTGCCTTCCGTTACTCTTTATTTGAATTCCCGTGCATTGCCTCGTCTTGCGTTGTCGTGCCTTAGCCTTGCTTTGCCTTGCCTTCCTTGTCTTGCGTTACCCTTTCTTTGCCTTTCCGTGCAATGGCCTAGCCGTGCGTTGTCGTGCCTTAGCCTTGTATCCCCTTGCGATAGCCTTGCTTGCCTTGCCTTGCTTTGCCTTCCCTTGCCGTTCCGTGCCTTCCGTTACCCTTGCCTTGCGTTGCGTTGCCTTCGCTTCCTTGACTTCCCTTACTCTTTCCTTGCCTTGTCGTTCATTTCCTAGCCTTGCGTTGTCGTGCCATAGCCTTGCCTTGCCTGACCGTGCCTTGCCTTACGTTACCCTTTCCTTGCCTTCCCGTGGGTCCCCTAGCCATGCGTTGTCGTGCCTTAGGCTTGTTTCCCCTTGCCATAGACTTGCTTGCCTTGCCATGCCTTGCATTGCCTTCCCTTGCCGTGCCGTGCCTTCCGTTACACTTGTCTTGCCTTGCTTTGACTTACCTTCCTTGCCTTCCGTTACTCTTTCCTTGACTTGCCGTGCATTGCCTAGCCTTGCATTGTCGTGCCTTCGCCTTGCCTTGCCTGACAGTTCCTTGCCTTGAGTTATCCTTTCCTTGCCTTGCCGTGCATGGCCTAGCCGTGCGTTGTCGTGCCTTAGCCTTGTTTCCCTTGCCATAGCCTAGCTTGCCTGGCCTTGCTTTGCCTTCCCTTGCCGTGCCGTGCCTTCCGTAACCCTTGCCTTCCCTTGCGTTGTCGTGCCTTAGCCTTGCCTTGCCTGACCTGGCCATGCCTTACGTTTCCCTTTCGTTCCCTTGCCGTGCATTGCCTAGCCGTGCGTTGTCGTGCCGTAGCCTTGGTTCCCCTTGCCATAACCTTGTTTGCCTTGTCTTGCTTTGCCTTCCCTTGACGTGCCGTGCCTTCCGTTACCCTTGCCTCGCTGTGCTTTGCCTTCCTTGCCTTCCTTTAATCTTTCCTTGCTTTGCCGTTCATTGTCTAGACTTGCGTTGTCGTGACTTAGCCTTGCCTTGCCTGACCGTTTCTTTCCTTACGTTACCTTTGCCTTGCCTTGCCGTGCATTGCCTATCCGTGCGTTGTCGTGCCTTAGCCTTGTTTCGCCTTGCCATAGCCTTCCATGCCTTCCCTTCCTTTGCCTTCCCTTGCCGTGCCTTTCCTTCCGTTACCCTTTCCTTGCCTTGATTTGTCTTGCATTCCTTGCCTTCCCTTACTCTTTCCTTGCCTTGCCGTGCATTGCCTAGCATGGCGTTTGTGTGCCTTTGCCTTGCCTTGCCTGACCGTGGCTTGCCTTACGTTACACTTTCCTTGCCTTGCAGGGCATTGGCTAGCCGTTCGTTGTCGTGCCTTAGCCTTGTTTCCCCTTTCCATAGCCTTGCTTGCTATGCCTTGCTTTGCCTTCCCTTGCCGTGCCGTGCCTTCCGTTACCCTTGCCTTGCCTTGCTTTGCCTTGCCTTCCTTCCGTTCCGTTACACTTTCAATGCCTTGCCGTGCATTTCCTAGTCTGGCCTTGTCGTGCCTTATCGTTACCTTGCCTGACCGTGCCATGCCTTGCGTTACCCGTTCCTTGCCTTTCCGTGCATTGCCTACCCGTGCGTTGTCGTGCCTTAGCCTTGTTTCCCCTTGCCATAGCCTTGATTGCCTTGGCTTGCCTTGCTTTGCCTTCCCTTGCCGTGCCGTGCCTTCCGTTACCCTTGCCTTGCTTTGCCTTGAATTCCTTGCCTTCCGTTACTCTTTATTTGAATTCCCGTGCATTGCCTAGTCTTGCGTTGCCGTGCCTTTGCCTTGCTTTGCCTTGCCTTCCTTGTCTTGCGTTACCCTTTCTTTGCCTTGCCCTGCATGGCCTAGCCGTGCGTTGTCGTGCCGTAGCCTTGGTTCCCCTTGCCATAACCTTGTTTGCCTTGCCTTGCTTTGCCTTCCCTTGCCGTGCCGTGCCTTCCGTTACCCTTGCCTTGCTGTGCTTTGCCTTCCTTGCCTTCCTTTAATCTTTCCTTGCCTTGCCGTTCATTGCCTAGCCTTGCGTTGTCGTGACTTAGCCTTGCCTTGCCTGACCGTTGCTTTCCTTACGGTACCCTTCCGTTGCCTTTCCGTGCATTGCCTAGCCGAGCGTTGTCGTGCCTTAGCCTTGTTTCCCCTTGCCATAGCCTTGATTGCCTTGGCTTGCCTTGCTTTGCCTTCCCTTGCCGTGCCGGGCCTTCCGTTACCCTTGCCTTGCCTTGCTTTGCCTTACCTTCCCTGCGTTCCGTTACTCTTTCCTTGCCTTGCCGTGTATTTCCTAGCCTTGCGTTGTCGTGCCTTATCCTTGCCTTGCCTGACCGTGCCTTGCCTTGCGTTACCCTTTCCTTGCTTTACGGTGCATTGCCTAGCCGTTGCTTGGTCCTGCCTTAGCCTTGTTTCCCCATTGCCATAGCCTTGCTTGCCTTTCCTTGCTTTGCCTTCCTTCCCGTGTCGTGCCTTCCTTTACACTTCACTTGCCTTGCTTTGCCTTGCCTTCATTGACTTCCGTTAGTCGTTCATTGCCTTGCCGTTAATTGCCTAGACTTGCGTTGTCGTGCCTTAGCCTTGCATTGCCTGACCGTGACTTGCCTTGCGTTACCGTTTCCTTGCCTTGCCGTGCATTGCCTAGCCGTGCGTTGTCGTGCCGTAGCCTTGTTTCCCCTTGCCATAGCCTTGCTTGCCTTGCCTTGTATTGACTTCCCTTTCCGTGCCGTGCCTGCCGTTACCCTTGTCTTGCCTTGCTTTGCCTTACCTTCCTTGCCTTCCATTATTCTTTCCTTGACTTGCCGTGCATTGCCTAGCCCTGCATTGTCGGGCCTTCGCCTTGCCTTGCCTGACAGTTCCTTGCCTTGAGTTACCCGTTCCTTGCCTTGCCGGGCATGGCCTAGCCGTGCGTTGTCGTGCCTTAGCCTTGATTCCCTTGCCATAGCCTTGCTTGCCTTGCCTTGCTTTGCCTTCCCTTGCCGTGCCGTGCCTTCCGTAACCCTTGCCTTCCCTTGCGTTGTCGTGCCTTAGCTTTGCCTTGCCTGACCGTGCCTTGCCTTACGTTTCCCTTCCCTTCCCTTGCCGTGCATTGCCTAGCCGTGCGTTGTCGTGCCTTAGCCTTGTTTCCCCTTGCCATAGCCTTGATTGCTTTGGCTTGCCTTGCTTTGCATTCCCTTGCCGTGCCGTGCCTTCCGTTACCCTTGCCTTGCCTTGCTTTGCTTTGCCTTCCTTGCCTTCCCTTACTCTTTCCTTACCTTGTCGTTCATTTCCTAGCCTTGCGTTGTCGTGCCTTAGCCTTGCCTTAGCTGACCGTGCCTTGCCTTACGTTACCCCTCCGTTGCCTTCCCTTGCATCGCCTAGCCGTGCGTTGTCGTGACTTAGCCTTGTTTCCCCTTGCCATAGCCTTGCTTGCCTTGCCTTCCTTTGCCTTCCCTTGCCGTGCCGTGCGTTCTGTTACCCTTGCCTTGCCTTGCTTTTCCTTGCCTTCCTTGCGTTCCGTTACTCTTTCCTTGCCTTGCCGTGCATTTCCTAGCCTGGCATTGTCGTGCCTTATCCTTGCCTTTACTGACCGTGCCTTGCCTTACGTTACGCTTTCGTTGCCTTGCCGTGGGTCCCCTAGCCGTCCGTTGTCGTGCCTTAGGCTTGTTTCCCCTTGCCATACCCTTGCTTGCCTTGCCATGCCTTGCATTGCCTTCCCTTGCAGTGCCGTGCCTGCCGTTACTCTTGCTTTGCCTTGCTTTGCCTTGCCTTCCTTGCCTTCCGTTACTATTTCCTTGAATTGCCGTAGATTGTCTAGCCTTGCGTTGTCGTGCCTTAGCCTTCCCTTGCCTGACCGTGCCTTGCCTTGTATTGCCTAGCCGTGCGTTGTCGTGCCTTAGCCTTTTTTCCCCTTGCTATAGCCTTGCTTGCCTTGCCTTGCTTTGCCTTCCCTTGCCGTGCCGTGCCTTCCGTCACTCTTGCCCTGCTTTGATTTGTCTTGCCTTCCTTGCCTTCCCTTATTCTTTCCTAGCCTTGCCGTGCATTGCCTAGCCTTGAGTTGTCGTGCCTTAGCCTTGCCTTCGCTGACCGTGCCTTGCCTTGCGTTACTCTTTCCTTGCTTTACCGTGCATTTCAGAGCCATGCGTTGTCTTGCCTTAGCCTTGTTTCCCCTTGCCATAGCCTTTCTTGCCTTGCCTTGCTTTGCCTTCCCTTGCCGTGCCGTGCCTTCCATTACCCTTGCCTTGCCTTCCTTTGCCTTGCCTTCCTTGCTTTCCCTTACTCTTTCCTTACCTTGTCGTTCATTTCCTAGCCTTGCGTTGTCGTGCATTAGCCTTGCCTTGCCTGACCGTGCCTTTCCCTGCGTTAAACTTTCCTTGCCTTGCCGTGCATTACCTAGCCGTGCGTTGTCGTGCCATAGCCTTGCCTTGCCTGACCGTGCTTTGCCTTACGTTACCCTTTCGTTGCCTTGCCGTGGGTCCCCTAGCCATTCGTTGTCGTGCCTTAGGCTTGTTTCCCCTTGCCATAGCCTTGCTTGCCTTGCCTTGCTTTGCCATCCCTTCCCGTGTCGTGCCTTCGTTTACCCTTGCCTTGCCTTCCTTTCTCTTGCCTTCCTTGCCTAGCGTTGCTCTTTCATTGCCTTGCCGTGCATTGCCTAGCCTTGCGTTGTCGTGCCTTAGCCTTGCCTTGCCTAACCACGTCTTGCCTTGCGTTACCCTTTCCTTGCCTTGCAGTGCGTTGCCTAGCCGTGCGTTATCGTGCCTTAGCCTTGCCATAGCCTTGCTTGGTTGCCTTGCTTTGCCTTCCCTTGCCGTGCCGTGCCTTCTGTTACCCTTGCCTTGCCTTGATTTGTCTTGCCTTCCTTGCCTTCCGTTACTCTTTCCTTGCCTTGCCTTGCATTGCCTAGCCTTGCATTGTCGTGCCTTAGCTTTGCCTTGCCTGACCGTGCCTTGCCGTGCGTTACCCTTCACTTGATTGTCGTGCATTGCCTAGCCGTCCGTTGAGTGCCTTAGTCTTGTTTCCCCTTGCAATAGCCTTGCTTCCCTTGCGTTGCTTTGCCTTCCATTGCTGTCCCGTGACTTCCGTTCCCCTTTCTTGCCTTGCTTTGCCTTGCCTTCCTTGCCTTCCGTTACTCTTTCCTTGCCTTGCCGTGCATTGCCTACCCTTGCGTTGTCGTGCCTTAACCTTGCCTTGCCTGACGGTACCTTGCCTTGCGTTACCCTGTCCTTGCCTCACCTTGCATTGCCTAGGCTTGCGTTGTCGTGCCTTAGTCTTGTTTCACCTTGCCATGTCCTTGCTTGACTTTCCTTGCTTTGCCTTCCCTTGCCGTGCCGTGCCTTCCGTTACACTTGCCTTGCCTTGCTTTGCCTTGACTTACTTGCCTTCCGTTACTCTTTCCTTGCCTTGCCGTGCATTGCCTAGCCTTGCGTTGTCGTGCCTTAGCCTTGTTTCCCTTGCCATAGCCTTGCTTGCCTTGCCTTGATTTGCCTTCCCTTGCCATGCCGTGCCTTCCATAACCTTTGCCTTCCCTTGCGTTGTCGTGCCTTAGCCTTGCCTTGCCTGACCATGCCTTGCCTTACGTTTCCCTTTCCTTCCCTTGCCGTGCATTGGCTAGCCGTGCGTTGTCGTGCCTTAGCCTTGGTTGCCCTTGCCATAGCCTTGTTTGCCTTGCCTTGCTTTGCCTTCCATTGCCGTGCCGTGCCTTCCGTTACCCTTGCCTTCCCTTGCTTTGCCTTGCTTTCCTTGTTTTGCGTTACCCTTTCTTTGCCTTGCCGTGCATTGCCTAGCCGTGCGTTGTCGTGCCTTAGCCTTGTTTCTCCTTCCTATAGCCTTGCTTGCCTTGCCTTGCTTTGCCTTCCCTTGACGTTCCGTGCCTTCTGTTACCCTTGCCTTGCTGTGCTTTGCCTTCCTTGCCTTCCTTTAATCTTTCCTTGCCTTGCCGTTCATTGCCTAGCCTTGCGTTGTCGTGACTTAGCCTTGCCTTGCCTGACCGTTGCTTTCCTTACATTACCCTTGCCTTGCCTTGCCGTGCATTGCCTCGCCGTGCGTTGTCGTGCCTTAGCCTTGTTTCCCATTGCCATAGCCTTGCTTGTCTTGCCTTGCCTTGCTTTGCCTTCCCTTGCCGTGCCGTGCCTTCCGTTACCCTTGCCTTGCTTTGCCTTGCCTTTCTTGCCTTCCGTTACTCTTTATTTGAATTCCCGTGCATTGCCTCGTCTTGCGTTGTCGTGCCTTAGCCTTGCTTTGCCTTGCCTTCCTTGTCTTGCGTTACCCTTTCTTTGCCTTTCCGTGCAATGGCCTAGCCGTGCGTTGTCGTGCCTTAGCCTTGTATCCCCTTGCGATAGCCTTGCTTGCCTTGCCTTGCTTTGCCTTCCCTTGCCGTTCCGTGCCTTCCGTTACCCTTGCCTTGCGTTGCGTTGCCTTCGCTTCCTTGACTTCCCTTACTCTTTCCTTGCCTTGTCGTTCATTTCCTAGCCTTGCGTTGTCGTGCCATAGCCTTGCCTTGCCTGACCGTGCCTTGCCTTACGTTACCCTTTCCTTGCCTTCCCGTGGGTCCCCTAGCCGTGCGTTGTCGTGCCTTAGGCTTGTTTCCCCTTGCCATAGACTTGCTTGCCTTGCCATGCCTTGCATTGCCTTCCCTTGCCGTGCCGTGCCTTCCGTTACACTTGTCTTGCCTTGCTTTGACTTACCTTCCTTGCCTTCCGTTACTCTTTCCTTGACTTGCCGTGCATTGCCTAGCCTTGCATTGTCGTGCCTTCGCCTTGCCTTGCCTGACAGTTCCTTGCCTTGAGTTATCCTTTCCTTGCCTTGCCGTGCATGGCCTAGCCGTGCGTTGTCGTGCCTTAGCCTTGTTTCCCTTGCCATAGCCTAGCTTGCCTGGCCTTGCTTTGCCTTCCCTTGCCGTGCCGTGCCTTCCGTAACCCTTGCCTTCCCTTGCGTTGTCGTGCCTTAGCCTTGCCTTGCCTGACCTGGCCATGCCTTACGTTTCCCTTTCTTTCCCTTGCCGTGCATTGCCTAGCCGTGCGTTTGTCGTGCCGTAGCCTTGGTTCCCCTTGCCATAACCTTGTTTGCCTTGTCTTGCTTTGCCTTCCCTTGACGTGCCGTGCCTTCCGTTACCCTTGCCTTGCTGTGCTTTGCCTTCCTTGCCTTCCTTTAATCTTTCCTTGCTTTGCCGTTCATTGTCTAGACTTGCGTTGTCGTGACTTAGCCTTGCCTTGCCTGACCGTTTCTTTCCTTACGTTACCTTTGCCTTGCCTTGCCGTGCATTGCCTATCCGTGCGTTGTCGTGCCTTAGCCTTGTTTCGCCTTGCCATAGCCTTCCATGCCTTCCCTTCCTTTGCCTTCCCTTGCCGTGCCTTTCCTTCCGTTACCCTTTCCTTGCCTTGATTTGTCTTGCATTCCTTGCCTTCCCTTACTCTTTCCTTGCCTTGCCGTGCATTGCCTAGCATGGCGTTTGTGTGCCTTTGCCTTGCCTTGCCTGACCGTGGCTTGCCTTACGTTACACTTTCCTTGCCTTGCAGTGCATTGCCTAGCCGTGCGTTGTCGTGCCTTAGCCTTGTTTCCCCTTGCCATAGCCTTGCTTGCTATGCCTTGCTTTGCCTTCCCTTGCCGTGCCGTGCCTTCCGTTACCCTTGCCTTGCCTTGCTTTGCCTTGCCTTCCTTCCGTTCCGTTACTCTTTCAATGCCTTGCCGTGCATTTCCTAGTCTGGCCTTGTCGTGCCTTATCGTTACCTTGCCTGACCGTGCCATGCCTTGCGTTACCCGTTCCTTGCCTTTCCGTGCATTGCCTACCCGTGCGTTGTCGTGCCTTAGCCTTGTTTCCCCTTGCCATAGCCTTGATTGCCTTGGCTTGCCTTGCTTTGCCTTCCCTTGCCGTGCCGTGCCTTCCGTTACCCTTGCCTTGCTTTGCCTTGCCTTCCTTGCCTTCCGTTACTCTTTATTTGAATTCCCGTGCATTGCCTAGTCTTGCGTTGCCGTGCCTTTGCCTTGCTTTGCCTTGCCTTCCTTGTCTTGCGTTACCCTTTCTTTGCCTTGCCCTGCATGGCCTAGCCGTGCGTTGTCGTGCCGTAGCCTTGGTTCCCCTTGCCATAACCTTGTTTGCCTTGCCTTGCTTTGCCTTCCCTTGCCGTGCCGTGCCTTCCGTTACCCTTGCCTTGCTGTGCTTTGCCTTCCTTGCCTTCCTTTAATCTTTCCTTGCCTTGCCGTTCATTGCCTAGCCTTGCGTTGTCGTGACTTAGCCTTGCCTTGCCTGACCGTTGCTTTCCTTACGGTACCCTTCCGTTGCCTTTCCGTGCATTGCCTAGCCGAGCGTTGTCGTGCCTTAGCCTTGTTTCCCCTTGCCATAGCCTTGATTGCCTTGGCTTGCCTTGCTTTGCCTTCCCTTGCCGTGCCGGGCCTTCCGTTACCCTTGCCTTGCCTTGCTTTGCCTTACCTTCCCTGCGTTCCGTTACTCTTTCCTTGCCTTGCCGTGTATTTCCTAGCCTTGCGTTGTCGTGCCTTATCCTTGCCTTGCCTGACCGTGCCTTGCCTTGCGTTACCCTTTCCTTGCTTTACGGTGCATTGCCTAGCCGTTGCTTGGTCCTGCCTTAGCCTTGTTTCCCCATTGCCATAGCCTTGCTTGCCTTTCCTTGCTTTGCCTTCCTTCCCGTGTCGTGCCTTCCTTTACACTTCACTTGCCTTGCTTTGCCTTGCCTTCATTGACTTCCGTTAGTCGTTCATTGCCTTGCCGTTAATTGCCTAGACTTGCGTTGTCGTGCCTTAGCCTTGCATTGCCTGACCGTGACTTGCCTTGCGTTACCGTTTCCTTGCCTTGCCGTGCATTGCCTAGCCGTGCGTTGTCGTGCCGTAGCCTTGTTTCCCCTTGCCATAGCCTTGCTTGCCTTGCCTTGTATTGACTTCCCTTTCCGTGCCGTGCCTGCCGTTACCCTTGTCTTGCCTTGCTTTGCCTTACCTTCCTTGCCTTCCGTTATTCTTTCCTTGACTTGCCGTGCATTGCCTAGCCCTGCATTGTCGGGCCTTCGCCTTGCCTTGCCTGACAGTTCCTTGCCTTGAGTTACCCGTTCCTTGCCTTGCCGGGCATGGCCTAGCCGTGCGTTGTCGTGCCTTAGCCTTGATTCCCTTGCCATAGCCTTGCTTGCCTTGCCTTGCTTTGCCTTCCCTTGCCGTGCCGTGCCTTCCATAACCTTTGCCTTCCCTTGCGTTGTCGTGCCTTAGCTTTGCCTTGCCTGACCGTGCCTTGCCTTGCGTTACCCTTCCCTTCCCTTGCCTTGCATTGCCTAGCCGTGCGTTGTCGTGCCTTAGCCTTGTTTCCCCTTGCCATAGCCTTGATTGCTTTCCCTTGCCTAAATTTGCCTTCCCTTGCCGTGCCGTGCCTTCCGTTACCCTTGCCTTGCCTTGCTTTGCTTTGCCTTCCTAGCCTTCCCTTACTCTTTCCTTACCTTGTCGTTCATTTCCTAGCCTTGCGTTGTCGTGCCTTAGCCTTGCCTTAGCTGACCGTGCCTTGCCTTACGTTACCCCTCCGTTGCCTTCCCTTGCATCGCCTAGCCGTGCGTTGTCGTGACTTAGCCTTGTTTCCCATTGCCATAGCGTTGCTCGCTTTGCCTTGCCTTGTTTCCCTTGCCGTGCCGTGCCTTCCGTTACCCTTGCCTTGCCTTGCTTTGCTTTGCCTTCCTTGCCTTCCCTTACTCTTTCCTTACCTTGTCGTTCATTTCCTAGCCTTGCGTTGTCGTGCCTTAGCCTTGCCTTAGCTGACCGTGCCTTGCCTTACGTTACCCCTCCGTTGCCTTCCCTTGCATCGCCTAGCCGTGCGTTGTCGTGACTTAGCCTTGTTTCCCCTTGCCATAGCCTTGCTTGCCTTGCCTTCCTTTGCCTTCCCTTGCCGTGCCGTGCGTTCTGTTACCCTTGCCTTGCCTTGCTTTTCCTTGCCTTCCTTGCGTTCCGTTACTCTTTCCTTGCCTTGCCGTGCATTTCCTAGCCTGGCATTGTCGTGCCTTATCCTTGCCTTTACTGACCGTGCCTTGCCTTACGTTACGCTTTCGTTGCCTTGCCGTGGGTCCCCTAGCCGTCCGTTGTCGTGCCTTAGGCTTGTTTCCCCTTGCCATACCCTTGCTTGCCTTGCCATGCCTTGCATTGCCTTCCCTTGCAGTGCCGTGCCTGCCGTTACTCTTGCTTTGCCTTGCTTTGCCTTGCCTTCCTTGCCTTCCGTTACTATTTCCTTGAATTGCCGTAGATTGTCTAGCCTTGCGTTGTCGTGCCTTAGCCTTCCCTTGCCTGACCGTGCCTTGCCTTGTATTGCCTAGCCGTGCGTTGTCGTGCCTTAGCCTTTTTTCCCCTTGCTATAGCCTTGCTTGCCTTGCCTTGCTTTGCCTTCCCTTGCCGTGCCGTGCCTTCCGTCACTCTTGCCCTGCTTTGATTTGTCTTGCCTTCCTTGCCTTCCCTTATTCTTTCCTAGCCTTGCCGTGCATTGCCTAGCCTTGAGTTGTCGTGCCTTAGCCTTGCCTTCGCTGACCGTGCCTTGCCTTGCGTTACTCTTTCCTTGCTTTACCGTGCATTTCAGAGCCATGCGTTGTCTTGCCTTAGCCTTGTTTCCCCTTGCCATAGCCTTTCTTGCCTTGCCTTGCTTTGCCTTCCCTTGCCGTGCCGTGCCTTCCATTACCCTTGCCTTGCCTTCCTTTGCCTTGCCTTCCTTGCTTTCCCTTACTCTTTCCTTACCTTGTCGTTCATTTCCTAGCCTTGCGTTGTCGTGCATTAGCCTTGCCTTGCCTGACCGTGCCTTTCCCTGCGTTAAACTTTCCTTGCCTTGCCGTGCATTACCTAGCCGTGCGTTGTCGTGCCTTAGGCTTGTTTCCCCTTGCCATAGCCTTGCTTGCCTTGCCTTGCTTTGCCATCCCTTCCCGTGTCGTGCCTTCGTTTACCCTTGCCTTGCCTTCCTTTCTCTTGCCTTCCTTGCCTAGCGTTGCTCTTTCATTGCCTTGCCGTGCATTGCCTAGCCTTGCGTTGTCGTGCCTTAGCCTTGCCTTGCCTAACCACGGCTTGCCTTGCGTTACCCTTTCCTTGCCTTGCAGTGCGTTGCCTAGCCGTGCGTTATCGTGCCTTAGCCTTGCCATAGCCTTGCTTGGTTGCCTTGCTTTGCCTTCCCTTGCCGTGCCGTGCCTTCTGTTACCCTTGCCTTGCCTTGATTTGTCTTGCCTTCCTTGCCTTCCGTTACTCTTTCCTTGCCTTGCCTTGCATTGCCTAGCCTTGCATTGTCGTGCCTTAGCTTTGCCTTGCCTGACCGTGCCTTGCCGTGCGTTACCCTTCACTTGATTGTCGTGCATTGCCTAGCCGTCCGTTGAGTGCCTTAGTCTTGTTTCCCCTTGCCATAGCCTTGCTTCCCTTGCGTTGCTTTGCCTTCCATTGCTGTCCCGTGACTTCCGTTCCCCTTTCTTGCCTTGCTTTGCCTTGCCTTCCTTGCCTTCCGTTACTCTTTCCTTGCCTTGCCGTGCATTGCCTACCCTTGCGTTGTCGTGCCTTAACCTTGCCTTGCCTGACGGTACCTTGCCTTGCGTTACCCTGTCCTTGCCTCACCTTGCATTGCCTAGGCTTGCGTTGTCGTGCCTTAGTCTTGTTTCACCTTGCCATGTCCTTGCTTGACTTTCCTTGCTTTGCCTTCCCTTGCCGTGCCGTGCCTTCCGTTACACTTGCCTTGCCTTGCTTTGCCTTGACTTACTTGCCTTCCGTTACTCTTTCCTTGCCTTGCCGTGCATTGCCTAGCCTTGCGTTGTCGTGCCTTAGCCTTGTTTCCCTTGCCATAGCCTTGCTTGCCTTGCCTTGATTTGCCTTCCCTTGCCATGCCGTGCCTTCCATAACCTTTGCCTTCCCTTGCGTTGTCGTGCCTTAGCCTTGCCTTGCCTGACCATGCCTTGCCTTACGTTTCCCTTTCCTTCCCTTGCCGTGCATTGGCTAGCCGTGCGTTGTCGTGCCTTAGCCTTGGTTGCCCTTGCCATAGCCTTGTTTGCCTTGCCTTGCTTTGCCTTCCATTGCCGTGCCGTGCCTTCCGTTACCCTTGCCTTCCCTTGCTTTGCCTTGCTTTCCTTGTTTTGCCTTACCCTTTCTTTGCCTTGCCGTGCATTGCCTAGCCGTGCGTTGTCGTGCCTTAGCCTTGTTTCTCCTTCCTATAGCCTTGCTTGCCTTGCCTTGCTTTGCCTTCCCTTGACGTTCCGTGCCTTCTGTTACCCTTGCCTTGCTGTGCTTTGCCTTCCTTGCCTTCCTTTAATCTTTCCTTGCCTTGCCGTTCATTGCCTAGCCTTGCGTTGTCGTGACTTAGCCTTGCCTTGCCTGACCGTTGCTTTCCTTACCTTACCCTTGCCTTGCCTTGCCGTGCATTGCCTCGCCGTGCGTTGTCGTGCCTTAGCCTTGTTTCCCATTGCCATAGCCTTGCTTGTCTTGCCTTGCCTTGCTTTGCCTTCCCTTGCCGTGCCGTGCCTTCCGTTACCCTTGCCTTGCTTTGCCTTGCCTTTCTTGCCTTCCGTTACTCTTTATTTGAATTCCCGTGCATTGCCTCGTCTTGCGTTGTCGTGCCTTAGCCTTGCTTTGCCTTGCCTTCCTTGTCTTGCGTTACCCTTTCTTTGCCTTTCCGTGCAATGGCCTAGCCGTGCGTTGTCGTGCCTTAGCCTTGTATCCCCTTGCGATAGCCTTGCTTGCCTTGCCTTGCTTTGCCTTCCCTTGCCGTTCCGTGCCTTCCGTTACCCTTGCCTTGCGTTGCGTTGCCTTCGCTTCCTTGACTTCCCTTACTCTTTCCTTGCCTTGTCGTTCATTTCCTAGCCTTGCGTTGTCGTGCCATAGCCTTGCCTTGCCTGACCGTGCCTTGCCTTACGTTACCCTTTCCTTGCCTTCCCGTGGGTCCCCTAGCCGTGCGTTGTCGTGCCTTAGGCTTGTTTCCCCTTGTCATAGACTTGCTTGCCTTGCCATGCCTTGCATTGCCTTCCCTTGCCGTGCCGTGCCTTCCGTTACACTTGTCTTGCCTTGCTTTGACTTACCTTCCTTGCCTTCCGTTACTCTTTCCTTGACTTGCCGTGCATTGCCTAGCCTTGCATTGTCGTGCCTTCGCCTTGCCTTGCCTGACAGTTCCTTGCCTTGAGTTATCCTTTCCTTGCCTTGCCGTGCATGGCCTAGCCGTGCGTTGTCGTGCCTTAGCCTTGTTTCCCTTGCCATAGCCTAGCTTGCCTGGCCTTGCTTTGCCTTCCCTTGCCGTGCCGTGCCTTCCGTAACCCTTGCCTTCCCTTGCGTTGTCGTGCCTTAGCCTTGCCTTGCCTGACCTGGCCATGCCTTACGTTTCCCTTTCTTTCCCTTGCCGTGCATTGCCTAGCCGTGCGTTGTCGTGCCGTAGCCTTGCTTCCCCTTGCCATAACCTTGTTTGCCTTGTCTTGCTTTGCCTTCCCTTGACGTGCCGTGCCTTCCGTTACCCTTGCCTTGCTGTGCTTTGCCTTCCTTGCCTTCCTTTAATCTTTCCTTGCTTTGCCGTTCATTGTCTAGACTTGCGTTGTCGTGACTTAGCCTTGCCTTGCCTGACCGTTTCTTTCCTTACGTTACCTTTGCCTTGCCTTGCCGTGCATTGCCTATCCGTGCGTTGTCGTGCCTTAGCCTTGTTTCGCCTTGCCATAGCCTTCCATGCCTTCCCTTCCTTTGCCTTCCCTTGCCGTGCCTTTCCTTCCGTTACCCTTTCCTTGCCTTGATTTGTCTTGCATTCCTTGCCTTCCCTTACTCTTTCCTTGCCTTGCCGTGCATTGCCTAGCCTTGAGTTGTCGTGCCTTAGCCTTGCCTTCCCTGACCGTGCCTTAGCTTGCGTTATTCTTTCCTTGCTTTACCGTGCATTTCAGAGCCGTGCGTTGTCGTGCCTTAGCCTTGTTTCCCCTTGCCATAGCCTTGCTTACCTTGCCTTGCTTTGCCTTCCCTTGCCGTGCCGTGCCTTCCGTTAACCTTGCCTTGCCTTGCTTTGCCTTGCCTTCCTTGCCTTCCCTTACTCTTTCCTTACCTTGTTGTTCATTTCCTAGCCTTGCGTTGTCGTGCCTTAGCTTTGCCTTAGCTGACCGTGCCTTGCCTTACGTTACCATTTCCTTGCTTTGCGGTGCATTGCCTAGCCGTTGCTTTGTCGTGCCTTAGCCTTGTTTTCCCTTGCGATAGCCTTTCTTGCCTTGCCTTGCTTTGCCTTCCCTTACCGTGTCGTGTCTTCCTTTACCCTTGCCTTGCCTTGCTTTCCCTTGCCTTCCTTGCCTTGCGTTGCTCTTTCCTTGCCTTTCCGTGCATTGCCTAGTCTTGCGTTGTCGTGCCTTAGCCTTGCCTTCCCCGACCGTGCCTTTCCCTGCGTTAAACTTTCCTTGCCTTGCCGTGCATTGCCTAGCCGTGCGTTGTCTTGCCATAGACTTGACTTGCCTAACCGTGCTTTGCCTTACGTTACCCTTTCGTTGCCTTGCCGTGGGTCCCCTAGCCGTGCGTTGTCGTGCCTTAGGCTTGTTTCCCCTTGCAATAGCCTTGCTTGCCTTGCCTTGCTTTGCCTTCCCTTGCCATGCCGTGCCTTCCATAACCTCTGCCTTCCCTTGCGTTGTCGTGTGTTAGCCTTGCCTTGCCTGACTGTGCCTTGCCTTACGTTTCCCTTTCCTTCCCTTGCCGTGCATTGGCTAGCCGTGCGTTGTCGTGCCTTAGCCTTGGTTCCCCTTGCCATAGCCTTGTTTGCCTTGCCTTGCTTTGCCTTCCATTGCCGTGCCGTGCCTTCCGTTTCCCTTGCCTTGCCTTGCTTGGCCTTGCCTTCCTGGCCTTCCCTTACTCTTTCCTTGCCTTGCCGTGCATTGCCTAGCCTGGCGTTGTCGTGCCTTTGACGTGCCTTACCACACCGTGCCTTGCCTTGCGTTACCATTTCCTTGCCTTGCCGTGCGTTGCCTAGCCGTGCGTTGTCGTGCCTTAGCCTTGTTCCCCTTGCTATAACCTTGCTGCGTTGCCTTGCTTTGACTTCCCTTGCCGTGCCGTGCCTTCCGTTACCATTGCCTTGCTTTGCCTTGCCTTCCTTGCCTTTCGTTACTCTTTACTTGAATCCCCGTGCATTGCCTAGCCTTGCGATTTCGTGCCTTATCCTTGCCTTGCCTGACCTTACCAAGCCTTGCGTTACCCGTTCCTTGCTTTGCCGTGCATTACCTAGCCGTTGCTTTGTCGTGCCTTAGCCTTGTTTCCCCTTGCGATAGCCTTGCTTGGCTTGCCTTGCCTTGCTTTGCCTTCCCTTGCCGTGCCGTGCCTTCCGTTACCCTTGCCTTGCTTTGCCTTGCCTTCCTTGCATTCCGTTACTCTTTACTTGAAATCCCGTGCATTGCCTAGCCTTGCGTTGTCGTGCCTTATCCTTCCCTTGCCTGACCGTGCCATGCCTTGCGTTACCCGTTCCTTGCATTGCCTTGCATTGCCTAGCCGTCCGTTGTCGTGCCTTCGCCTTCTTTCCCCTTGCGTTAGCCTTGCTTGCCTTGCGTTCCTTTGACTTCCATTGCCGTGCCGTTCCTTCCGTTACCCTTGCCTTGCCTTGCTTTGCCTTGCCTTCCTTGCCTTCCGTTACTCTTTCCTTGCCTTGCCGTGCATTGCCTAGCATGGCGTTTGTGTGCCTTTGCCTTGCCTTGCCTGACCGTGGCTTGCCTTACGTTACACTTTCCTTGCCTTGCAGGGCATTGGCTAGCCGTTCGTTGTCGTGCCTTAGCCTTGTTTCCCCTTTCCATAGCCTTGCTTGCTATGCCTTGCTTTGCCTTCCCTTGCCGTGCCGTGCCTTCCGTTACCCTTGCCTTGCCTTGCTTTGCCTTGCCTTCCTTCCGTTCCGTTACACTTTCAATGCCTTGCCGTGCATTTCCTAGTCTGGCCTTGTCGTGCCTTATCGTTACCTTGCCTGACCGTGCCATGCCTTGCGTTACCCGTTCCTTGCCTTTCCGTGCATTGCCTACCCGTGCGTTGTCGTGCCTTAGCCTTGTTTCCCCTTGCCATAGCCTTGATTGCCTTGGCTTGCCTTGCTTTGCCTTCCCTTGCCGTGCCGTGCCTTCCGTTACCCTTGCCTTGCTTTGCCTTGCCTTCCTTGCCTTCCGTTACTCTTTATTTGAATTCCCGTGCATTGCCTAGTCTTGCGTTGCCGTGCCTTTGCCTTGCTTTGCCTTGCCTTCCTTGTCTTGCGTTACCCTTTCTTTGCCTTGCCCTGCATGGCCTAGCCGTGCGTTGTCGTGCCGTAGCCTTGGTTCCCCTTGCCATAACCTTGTTTGCCTTGCCTTGCTTTGCCTTCCCTTGCCGTGCCGTGCCTTCCGTTACCCTTGCCTTGCTGTGCTTTGCCTTCCTTGCCTTCCTTTAATCTTTCCTTGCCTTGCCGTTCATTGCCTAGCCTTGCGTTGTCGTGACTTAGCCTTGCCTTGCCTGACCGTTGCTTTCCTTACGGTACCCTTCCGTTGCCTTTCCGTGCATTGCCTAGCCGAGCGTTGTCGTGCCTTAGCCTTGTTTCCCCTTGCCATAGCCTTGATTGCCTTGGCTTGCCTTGCTTTGCCTTCCCTTGCCGTGCCGGGCCTTCCGTTACCCTTGCCTTGCCTTGCTTTGCCTTACCTTCCCTGCGTTCCGTTACTCTTTCCTTGCCTTGCCGTGTATTTCCTAGCCTTGCGTTGTCGTGCCTTATCCTTGCCTTGCCTGACCGTGCCTTGCCTTGCGTTACCCTTTCCTTGCTTTACGGTGCATTGCCTAGCCGTTGCTTGGTCCTGCCTTAGCCTTGTTTCCCCATTGCCATAGCCTTGCTTGCCTTTCCTTGCTTTGCCTTCCTTCCCGTGTCGTGCCTTCCTTTACACTTCACTTGCCTTGCTTTGCCTTGCCTTCATTGACTTCCGTTAGTCGTTCATTGCCTTGCCGTTAATTGCCTAGACTTGCGTTGTCGTGCCTTAGCCTTGCATTGCCTGACCGTGACTTGCCTTGCGTTACCGTTTCCTTGCCTTGCCGTGCATTGCCTAGCCGTGCGTTGTCGTGCCGTAGCCTTGTTTCCCCTTGCCATAGCCTTGCTTGCCTTGCCTTGTATTGACTTCCCTTTCCGTGCCGTGCCTGCCGTTACCCTTGTCTTGCCTTGCTTTGCCTTACCTTCCTTGCCTTCCATTATTCTTTCCTTGACTTGCCTGACAGTTCCTTGCCTTGAGTTACCCGTTCCTTGCCTTGCCGGGCATGGCCTAGCCGTGCGTTGTCGTGCCTTAGCCTTGATTCCCTTGCCATAGCCTTGCTTGCCTTGCCTTGCTTTGCCTTCCCTTGCCGTGCCGTGCCTTCCGTAACCCTTGCCTTCCCTTGCCATGTCGTGCCTTAGCTTTGCCTTGCCTGACCGTGCCTTGCCTTACGTTTCCCTTCCCTTCCCTTGCCGTGCATTGCCTAGCCGTGCGTTGTCGTGCCTTAGCCTTGTTTCCCCTTGCCATAGCCTTGATTGCTTTGGCTTGCCTTGCTTTGCCTTCCCTTGCCGTGCCGTGCCTTCCGTTACCCTTGCCTTGCCTTGCTTTGCTTTGCCTTCCTTGCCTTCCCTTACTCTTTCCTTACCTTGTCGTTCATTTCCTAGCCTTGCGTTGTCGTGCCTTAGCCTTGCCTTAGCTGACCGTGCCTTGCCTTACGTTACCCCTCCGTTGCCTTCCCTTGCATCGCCTAGCCGTGCGTTGTCGTGACTTAGCCTTGTTTCCCCTTGCCATAGCCTTGCTTGCCTTGCCTTCCTTTGCCTTCCCTTGCCGTGCCGTGCGTCCTGTTACCCTTGCCTTGCCTTGCTTTTCCTTGCCTTCCTTGCGTTCCGTTACTCTTTCCTTGCCTTGCCGTGCATTTCCTAGCCTGGCATTGTCTTGCCTTATCCTTGCCTTTACTGACCGTGCCTTGCCTTACGTTACGCTTTCGTTGCCTTGCCGTGGGTCCCCTAGCCGTCCGTTGTCGTGCCTTAGGCTTGTTTCCCCTTGCCATACCCTTGCTTGCCTTGCCATGCCTTGCATTGCCTTCCCTTGCAGTGCCGTGCCTGCCGTTACTCTTGCTTTGCCTTGCTTTGCCTTGCCTTCCTTGCCTTCCGTTACTATTTCCTTGAATTGCCGTAGATTGTCTAGCCTTGCGTTGTCGTGCCTTAGCCTTCCCTTGCCTGACCGTGCCTTGCCTTGTATTGCCTAGCCGTGCGTTGTCGTGCCTTAGCCTTTTTTCCCCTTGCTATAGCCTTGCTTGCCTTGCCTTGCTTTGCCTTCCCTTGCCGTGCCGTGCCTTCCGTCACTCTTGCCCTGCTTTGATTTGTCTTGCCTTCCTTGCCTTCCCTTATTCTTTCCTAGCCTTGCCGTGCATTGCCTAGCCTTGAGTTGTCGTGCCTTAGCCTTGCCTTCGCTGACCGTGCCTTGCCTTGCGTTACTCTTTCCTTGCTTTACCGTGCATTTCAGAGCCATGCGTTGTCTTGCCTTAGCCTTGTTTCCCCTTGCCATAGCCTTTCTTGCCTTGCCTTGCTTTGCCTTCCCTTGCCGTGCCGTGCCTTCCATTACCCTTGCCTTGCCTTCCTTTGCCTTGCCTTCCTTGCTTTCCCTTACTCTTTCCTTACCTTGTCGTTCATTTCCTAGCCTTGCGTTGTCGTGCATTAGCCTTGCCTTGCCTGACCGTGCCTTTCCCTGCGTTAAACTTTCCTTGCCTTGCCGTGCATTACCTAGCCGTGCGTTGTCGTGCCATAGCCTTTCCTTGCCTGACCGTGCTTTGCCTTACCTTACCCTTTCGTTGCCTTGCCGTGGGTCCCCTAGCCATTCGTTGTCGTGCCTTAGGCTTGTTTCCCCTTGCCATAGCCTTGCTTGCCTTGCCTTGCTTTGCCATCCCTTCCCGTGTCGTGCCTTCGTTTACCCTTGCCTTGCCTTCCTTTCTCTTGCCTTCCTTGCCTAGCGTTGCTCTTTCATTGCCTTGCCGTGCATTGCCTAGCCTTGCGTTGTCGTGCCTTAGCCTTGCCTTGCCTAACCACGTCTTGCCTTGCGTTACCCTTTCCTTGCCTTGCAGTGCGTTGCCTAGCCGTGCGTTATCGTGCCTTAGCCTTGCCATAGCCTTGCTTGGTTGCCTTGCTTTGCCTTCCCTTGCCGTGCCGTGCCTTCTGTTACCCTTGCCTTGCCTTGATTTGTCTTGCCTTCCTTGCCTTCCGTTACTCTTTCCTTGCCTTGCCTTGCATTGCCTAGCCTTGCATTGTCGTGCCTTAGCTTTGCCTTGCCTGACCGTGCCTTGCCGTGCGTTACCCTTCACTTGATTGTCGTGCATTGCCTAGCCGTCCGTTGAGTGCCTTAGTCTTGTTTCCCCTTGCAATAGCCTTGCTTCCCTTGCGTTGCTTTGCCTTCCATTGCTGTCCCGTGACTTCCGTTCCCCTTTCTTGCCTTGCTTTGCCTTGCCTTCCTTGCCTTCCGTTACTCTTTCCTTGCCTTGCCGTGCATTGCCTACCCTTGCGTTGTCGTGCCTTAACCTTGCCTTGCCTGACGGTACCTTGCCTTGCGTTACCCTGTCCTTGCCTCACCTTGCATTGCCTAGGCTTGCGTTGTCGTGCCTTAGTCTTGTTTCACCTTGCCATGTCCTTGCTTGACTTTCCTTGCTTTGCCTTCCCTTGCCGTGCCGTGCCTTCCGTTACACTTGCCTTGCCTTGCTTTGCCTTGACTTACTTGCCTTCCGTTACTCTTTCCTTGCCTTGCCGTGCATTGCCTAGCCTTGCGTTGTCGTGCCTTAGCCTTGTTTCCCTTGCCATAGCCTTGCTTGCCTTGCCTTGATTTGCCTTCCCTTGCCATGCCGTGCCTTCCATAACCTTTGCCTTCCCTTGCGTTGTCGTGCCTTAGCCTTGCCTTGCCTGACCATGCCTTGCCTTACGTTTCCCTTTCCTTCCCTTGCCGTGCATTGGCTAGCCGTGCGTTGTCGTGCCTTAGCCTTGGTTGCCCTTGCCATAGCCTTGTTTTCCTTGCCTTGCTTTGCCTTCCATTGCCGTGCCGTGCCTTCCGTTACCCTTGCCTTCCCTTGCTTTGCCTTGCTTTCCTTGTTTTGCCTTACCCTTTCTTTGCCTTGCCGTGCATTGCCTAGCCGTGCGTTGTCGTGCCTTAGCCTTGTTTCTCCTTCCTATAGCCTTGCTTGCCTTGCCTTGCTTTGCCTTCCCTTGACGTTCCGTGCCTTCTGTTACCCTTGCCTTGCTGTGCTTTGCCTTCCTTGCCTTCCTTTAATCTTTCCTTGCCTTGCCGTTCATTGCCTAGCCTTGCGTTGTCGTGACTTAGCCTTGCCTTGCCTGACCGTTGCTTTCCTTACATTACCCTTGCCTTGCCTTGCCGTGCATTGCCTCGCCGTGCGTTGTCGTGCCTTAGCCTTGTTTCCCATTGCCATAGCCTTGCTTGTCTTGCCTTGCCTTGCTTTGCCTTCCCTTGCCGTGCCGTGCCTTCCGTTACCCTTGCCTTGCTTTGCCTTGCCTTTCTTGCCTTCCGTTACTCTTTATTTGAATTCCCGTGCATTGCCTAGTCTTGCGTTGTCGTGCCTTAGCCTTGCTTTGCCTTGCCTTCCTTGTCTTGCGTTACCCTTTCTTTGCCTTTCCGTGCAATGGCCTAGCCGTGCGTTGTCGTGCCTTAGCCTTGTATCCCCTTGCGATAGCCTTGCTTGCCTTGCCTTGCTTTGCCTTCCCTTGCCGTTCCGTGCCTTCCGTTACCCTTGCCTTGCGTTGCGTTGCCTTCGCTTCCTTGACTTCCCTTACTCTTTCCTTGCCTTGTCGTTCATTTCCTAGCCTTGCGTTGTCGTGCCATAGCCTTGCCTTGCCTGACCGTGCCTTGCCTTACGTTACCCTTTCCTTGCCTTCCCGTGGATCCCCTAGCCGTGCGTTGTCGTGCCTTAGGCTTGTTTCCCCTTGTCATAGACTTGCTTGCCTTGCCATGCCTTGCATTGCCTTCCCTTGCCGTGCCGTGCCTTCCGTTACACTTGTCTTGCCTTGCTTTGACTTACCTTCCTTGCCTTCCATTACTCTTTCCTTGACTTGCCGTGCATTGCCTAGCCTTGCATTGTCGTGCCTTCGCCTTGCCTTGCCTGACAGTTCCTTGCCTTGAGTTATCCTTTCCTTGCCTTGCCGTGCATGGCCTAGCCGTGCGTTGTCGTGCCTTAGCCTTGTTTCCCTTGCCATAGCCTAGCTTGCCTGGCCTTGCTTTGCCTTCCCTTGCCGTGCCGTGCCTTCCGTAACCCTTGCCTTCCCTTGCGTTGTCGTGCCTTAGCCTTGCCTTGCCTGACCTGGCCATGCCTTACGTTTCCCTTTCTTTCCCTTGCCGTGCATTGCCTAGCCGTGCGTTGTCGTGCCGTAGCCTTGCTTCCCCTTGCCATAACCTTGTTTGCCTTGTCTTGCTTTGCCTTCCCTTGACGTGCCGTGCCTTCCGTTACCCTTGCCTTGCTGTGCTTTGCCTTCCTTGCCTTCCTTTAATCTTTCCTTGCTTTGCCGTTCATTGTCTAGACTTGCGTTGTCGTGACTTAGCCTTGCCTTGCCTGACCGTTTCTTTCCTTACGTTACCTTTGCCTTGCCTTGCCGTGCATTGCCTATCCGTGCGTTGTCGTGCCTTAGCCTTGTTTCGCCTTGCCATAGCCTTCCATGCCTTCCCTTCCTTTGCCTTCCCTTGCCGTGCCTTTCCTTCCGTTACCCTTTCCTTGCCTTGATTTGTCTTGCATTCCTTGCCTTCCCTTACTCTTTCCTTGCCTTGCCGTGCATTGCCTAGCCTTGAGTTGTCGTGCCTTAGCCTTGCCTTCCCTGACCGTGCCTTAGCTTGCGTTATTCTTTCCTTGCTTTACCGTGCATTTCAGAGCCGTGCGTTGTCGTGCCTTAGCCTTGTTTCCCCTTGCCATAGCCTTGCTTACCTTGCCTTGCTTTGCCTTCCCTTGCCGTGCCGTGCCTTCCGTTAACCTTGCCGTGCCTTGCTTTGCCTTGCCTTCCTTGCCTTCCCTTACTCTTTCCTTACCTTGTTGTTTATTTCCTAGCCTTGCGTTGTCGTGCCTTAGCTTTGCCTTAGCTGACCGTGCCTTGCCTTACGTTACCATTTCCTTGCTTTGCGGTGCATTGCCTAGCCGTTGCTTTGTCGTGCCTTAGCCTTGTTTTCCCTTGCGATAGCCTTTCTTGCCTTGCCTTGCTTTGCCTTCCCTTACCGTGTCGTGTCTTCCTTTACCCTTGCCTTGCCTTGCTTTCCCTTGCCTTCCTTGCCTTGCGTTGCTCTTTCCTTGCCTTTCCGTGCATTGCCTAGTCTTGCGTTGTCGTGCCTTAGCGTTGCCTTCCCCGACCGTGCCTTTCCCTGCGTTAAACTTGCCTTGCCTTGCCGTGCATTGCCTAGCCGTGCGTTGTCTTGCCATAGACTTGCCTTGCCTAACCGTGCTTTGCCTTACGTTACCCTTTCGTTGCCTTGCCGTGGGTCCCCTAGCCGTGCGTTGTCGTGCCTTAGGCTTGTTTCCCCTTGCAATAGCCTTGCTTGCCTTGCCTTGCTTTGCCTTCCCTTGCCATGCCGTGCCTTCCATAACCTCTGCCTTCCCTTGCGTTGTCGTGTGTTAGCCTTGCCTTGCCTGACTGTGCCTTGCCTTACGTTTCCCTTTCCTTCCCTTGCCGTGCATTGGCTAGCCGTGCGTTGTCGTGCCTTAGCCTTGGTTCCCCTTGCCATAGCCTTGTTTGCCTTCCATTGCCGTGCCGTGCCTTCCGTTTCCCTTGCCTTGCCTTGATTTTTCTTGCCTTCCTTGCCTTCCGTTATTCTTTCCTTGCCTTGCCGTGCATTGCCTAGCCTTGTGTTGTCGTCCCTTTGCCTTGCCTTGCCTGACCGTGCCTTGCCTTGCGTTACCCTTTCGTTGCCTTGCCGTGCGTCGCCTAGCCGTGAGTTGTAGTGCCCTAGCCTTGTTTCCCCTTGACTTAGCCTTCCTTGCATTGCCTTCCTTTGCCTTCCCTTGCCGTGTCGTGCCTTCCGTTACCGTTGCCTTGCCTTGCTTTTCCTTGCCTTCCTTGCCTTCCGTTACTCTTTTCTTGCCTTGCCGTACATTGCCTAGCCTTGCGTTGTCGTGCCTTAGCCTTGCCTTGCCTGACCGTTATTTACCTTGCGATACCCTTTCCTTGCTTTGCGGTGCATTGCCTAGCCGTTGCTTTGTCGTGCCTTAGCCTTGTTTCCCCTTGCCTTTGCCTTACTTGCCTTGCCTTGCTTTGCCTTCCCTTGCCGTGCCGTCCGTTCCGTTACTCTTTCCTTGCCTTGCCGTACATTGCGTAGACTTGCGTTGTCGTACCTTAGCCTTGCCTTTCCTGATCGTGGCTTGCCTTACGTTACCCTTTCGTTGCCTTGCCTTGCGTCGCCTAGCCGTGCGTTGTCGTGCCTTAGCCTTTCCTTAGATGACCGTGCCTTGCCTTACGTTACCCTTCCGTTGCCTTGCCTTGCGTCGCCTAGCCGTGAGTTGTCGTGCCTTAGCCTTGTTTCCCCTTGCCATAGCCTTGCTTGCCTTGCCTTCCTTTGCCTTCCGTTGCCGTGCCGTGCCTTCAGTTACCCTTGCCTTCCCTTCTTTGCCTTGCCTTCCTTGCGTTTTATTACTCTTTCCTTGTCTTGCCGTGCATTGCCTAGCCTTGCATTGTCGTGCCTTATCCTTGCCTTGCCTGACCGTGCCATGCCTTGCATTACCCTTTCCTTGCTTTGCCGTGCATTGCCTACCCGTTGCTTTGTCGTGTCTTAGCCTTTTTTCCCCTTGCCATAGCCTTGCTTGCCGTGCCTTGCCTTGCTTTGCCTTCCCTTGCCGTGCCGTATCTTCCATTACCTTTGCCTTGCCTTGCTTTTCCTTGCCTTCCTTGCCTTCCGTTACTCTTTTCTTGCCTTGCTGTACATTGCCTAGCCTTGCGTTGCCGTGCCTTAGCCTTGCATTGCCTGACCGTTATTTACCTTGCGATACCCTTTCCTTGCCTTGCCGTGCATTTCCTAGCCTTGCGTTGTCGTGCCTTATCCTTGCCTTGCCTGACCGTGCCTTGCCTTGCGTTACCCTTTCCTTGCTTTACGGTGCATTGCGTAGCCGTTGCTTTCTCCTGCCTTAGCCTTGTTTCCCAATTGCCATAGCCTTGTTTGCCTTTCCTTGCTTCGCCTTCCTTTCCGTGTCGTGCCTTCCTTTACACTTCACTTGCCTTGATTTGCCTTGCCTTCATTGACTTCCGTTACTCGTTCATTGCCTTGCCGTGAATTGCCTAGACTTGCGTTGTCGTGCCTTAGCCTTGCATTGCCTGACCGTGACTTCCCTTGCGTTACCGTTTCCTTGCCTTGCCGTGCATTGCCTAGCCGTGCGTTGTCGTGCCGTAGCCTTGTTTCCCCTTGCCATAGCCTTGCTTGCCTTGCCTTGCATTGACTTCCCTTTCCGTGCCGTGCCTGCCGTTACCCTTGTCTTGCCTTGCTTTGCCTTACCTTCCTTGCCTTCCGTTATTCTTTCCTTGACTTGCCGTGCATTGCCTAGGCCTACATTGTCGGGCCTTCGCCTTGCCTTGCCTGACAGTTCCTTGCCTTGAGTTACCCGTTCCTTGCCTTGCCGGGCATGGCCTAGCCGTGCGTTGTCGTGCCTTAGCCTTGATTCCCTTGCCATAGCCTTGCTTGCCTTGCCTTGCTTTTCCTTCCCTTGCCGTGCCGTGCCTTCCGTAACCCTTGCCTTCCCTTGCGTTGTCGTGCCTTAGCTTTGCCTTGCCTGACCGTGCCTTGCCTTACGTTTCCCTTTCCTTCACTTGCCGTGCATTGCCTAGCCGTGCGTTGTCGTGCCTTAGCCTTGTTTCCCCTTGCCATAGCCTTGCTTACTTGCCTTGCTTTGCCTTCCCTTGCCGTGCCGTGCCTTCCGTTACCCTTGCCTTGTCTTGATTTGCCTTGCCTTCCTTGCCTTGCCTTACTCTTTCCTTACCTTGCCGTTCATTTCCTAGCCTTGCGTTGTCGTGCCTTAGCCTTGCCTTAGCTGACCGTGCCTTGCCTGACGTTACCCCTCCGTTGCCTTCCCTTGCATCGCCTAGCCGTGCGTTGTCGTGACTTAGCCTTGTTTCCCTTTGCCATAGCCTTGCTTGCCTTGCCTTCCTTTGCCTTCCCTTGCCGTGCCGTGCCTGCCGTTACTCTTGCTTTGCCTTGCTTTGCCTTGCCTTCCTTGCCTTCCGTTACTCTTTCCTTGAATTGCCGTAGATTGTCTAGCCTTGCGTTGTCGTGCCTTAGCCTTCCCTTGCCTGACCGTGCCTTGCCTTGTATTGCCTAGCCGTGCGTTGTCGTGCCTTAGCCTTTTTTCCCCTTCCTATAGCCTTGCTTGCCTTGCCTTGCTTTGCCTTCCCTTGCTGTGCCGTGCCTTCCGTCACCCTTGCCCTGCTTTGATTTGTCTTGCCTTCCTTGCCTTCCCTTATTCTTTCCTTGCCTTGCCGTGCATTGCCTAGCCTTGAGTTGACGTGCCTTAGCCTTGCCTTCGCTGACCGTACCTTGCCTTGCGTTACTCTTTCCTTGCTTTACCGTGCATTTCGGAGCCATGCGTTGTCTTGCCTTAGCCTTGTTTCCAATTGCCATAGCCTTTCTTGCCTTGCCTTGCTTTGCCTTCCCTTGCCGTGCCGTGCCTTCCATTACCCTTGCCTTGCCTTCCTTTGCCTTGCCTTCCTTGCCTTCCCTTACTCTTTCCTTACCTTGTCGTTCATTTCCTAGCCTTGCGTTGTCGTGCATTAGCCTTGCCTTGCCTGACCGTGCCTTTCCCTGCGTTAAACTTTCCTTGCCTTGCCGTGAATTACCTAGCCATGCGTTGTCGTGCCATAGCCTTGCCTTGCCTGACCGTGCTTTGCCTTACGCTACCCTTTCGTTGCCTTGCCGTGGGTCCCCTAGCCATGCGTTTTCGTGCCTTAGGATTGTTTCCCCTTGCCATAGCCTTGCTTGCCTTGCCTTGCTTTGCCTTCCCTTCCCGTTTCGTGCATTCGTTTACCCTTGCCTTGCCTTCCTTTCTCTTGCCTTGCCTTGCTTTGCCTTCCCTTGCCGTGCCGTGCCTTCCATTACCCTTTCCTTCCCTTCCTTTGCCTTGCCTTCCTTGCCTTCCCTTACTCTTTCCTTACCTTGTCGTTCATTTCCTAGCCTTGCGTTGTCGTGCATTAGCCTTGCCTTGCCTGACCGTGCCTTTCCATGCGTTAAACTTTCCTTGCCTTGCCGTGCATTACCTAGCCATGCGTTGTCGTGCCATAGCCTTGCCTTGCCTGACCGTGCTTTGCCTTACGCTACCCTTTCGTTGCCTTGCCGTGGGTCCCCTAGCCATGCGTTGTCGTGCCTTAGGCTTGTTTCCCCTTGCCATAGCCTTGCTTGCCTTGCCTTGCTTTGCCTTCCCTTCCCGTGTCGTGCATTCGTTTACCCTTGCCTTGCCTTCCTTTCTCTTGCCTTCCTTGCCTTGCGTTGCTCTTTCATTGCCTTGCCGTGCATTACCTAGCCTTGCGTTGTCGTGCCTTAGCCTTGACTTGCCTAACCACGGCTTGCCTTGCGTTACCCTTTCCTTGCCTTGCAGTGCGTTGCCTAGCCGTGCGTTATCGTGCCTTAGCCTTGCTATAGCCTCGCTTGGTTGCCTTGCTTTGCCTTCCCTTGCCGTTCCGTGCCTTCTGTTACCCTTGTCTTGCCTTTCTTTGCCTTAACTTCCTTCCCTTCCGTTACTCTTTCCTTGACTTGCCGTGCATTGCCTAGCCTTGCATTGTCGTGCCTTCGCCTTGGCTTGCCTGACATTTACTTGCCTTGAGTTACCCGTTCCTTGCCTTGCCGTGCATGGCCTAGCCGTGCGTTGTCGTGCCATAGCCTTCTTTCCCTTGCCATAGCCTTGCTTGCCTGGCCTTGCTTTGCCTTCCTTTGCCGTGCCGTGTCTTCCGTAACCCTTGCCTTCCCTTGCGTTGTCGTGCCTTAGCCTTGACTTGCCTGACCGTGCCATGCCTTACGTTTCCCTTTCCTTCCCTTGCCGTGCATTGCCTAGCCGTGCGTTGTCGTGCCGTAGCTTTGTTTCCCCTTGCCATAACCTTGTTTCCCTTGCCTTGCTTTGCCTTCCCTTGCCGTGCCGTGCTTTCCGTTACCCTTGCCTTGCTGTGCTTTGCCTTCCTTGACTTCCTTTAATCTTTCCTTGCCTTGCCGTTCATTGCCTAGCCTTGTGTTGTCGTGACTTAGCCTTGCCTTGCCTGACCGTTGCTTTCCTTACGGTACCCTTGCCTTGCCTTGCCGTGCATTGCCTAGCCGTGCGTTGTCGTGCCTTAGCCTTGTTTCCCCTTGCCATGGCCTTCCATGCCTTCCATTGCTTTGCCTTCCCTTGCCGTGCCATTCCTTCCGTTACCCTTGCCTTGCCTTGATTTGTCTTGCCTTCCTTGCCTTCCCTTACTCTTTCCTTGCCTTGCCGTGCATTGCCTAGCCTTGAGTTGTCGCGGCTTAGCCTTGCCTTCGCTGACCGTGCCTTGCCTAGCGTTACCATTTCCTTGCTTTGCGGTGCATTGCCTAACCGTTGCTTTATCCTGCCTTAGCCCTGTTTCCTCTTGCAATAGACTTGCTTGCCTTGCCTTGCTTTGCCTTCCCTTCCCATGTCGTGCCTTCCTTTACCCTTGCCTTGCCTTGCCTTACCTTGCCTTCCTTGCCTTCCTTTGCACTTTCATTGCCTTTCCGTGCATTGCCTAGCCTTGCGTTGTCCTGCGTTTGCCTTGCCTTGCCTGACCGTGCCTTGCCTTACGTTACCCTTCCGTTGCCTTGCCTTGCGTCGCCTAGCCGTGCGTTGTCGTGCCTTAGCCTTGTTTCCCCTTACCATAGCCTTGCTTGCCTTGCCTTGCTTTGCCTTCCCTTGCCGTTCCTTGCCTTCCGTTACCCTTGTCTTGCGTTGCTTTGCCTTGGCTTCCTTGCATTCCCTTACTCTTTCATTGCCTTGTCGTTTATTTCCTAGCCTTGCGTTGTCGTGCCATAGCCTTGCCTTGCCTGACCGTGCCTTGCCTTGCGTTACCCTTTCCTTGCCTTGCCGTGGGTCCCCTAGCCGTGCGTTGTCGTGCCTTAGGCTTGTTTCCCCTTTCCATAGCCTTGCTTGCCGTGCCTTGCCTTGCTTTGCCTTCCCTTGCCGTGCCGTATCTTCCATTACCTTTGCCTTGCCTTGCTTTTCCTTGCCTTCCTTGCTTTCCGTTACTCTTTTCTTGCCTTGCTGTACATTGCCTAGCCTTGCGTTGCCGTGCCTTAGCCTTGCATTGCCTGACCGTTATTTACCTTGCGATACCCTTTCCTTGCCTTGCCGTGCATTTCCTAGCCTTGCGTTGTCATGCCTTATCCTTGCCTTGCCTGACCGTGCCTTGCCTTGCGTTACCCTTTCCTTGCTTTACGGTGCATTGCGTAGCCGTTGCTTTCTCCTGCCTTAGCCTTGTTTCCCCATTGCCATAGCCTTGCTTGCCTTTCCTTGCTTTGCCTTCCTTTCCATGTCGTTACTTCCTTTACACTTCACTTGCCTTAATTTGCCTTGCCTTCATTGACTTCCGTTTCTCGTTCATTGCCTTGCCGTGAATTGCCTAGACTTGCGTTGTCGTGCCTTAGCCTTGCATTGCCTGACCGTGACTTGCCTTGCGTTACCGTTTCCTTGCCTTGCCGTGCATTGCCTAGCCGTGCGTTGTCGTGCCGTAGCCTTGTTTCCCCTTGCCATAGCCTTGCTTGCCTTGCCTTGTATTGACTTCCCTTTCCGTGCCGTGCCTGCCGTTACCCTTGTCTTGCCTTGCTTTGCCTTACCTTCCTTGCCTTCCGTTATTCTTTCCTTGACTTGCCGTGCATTGCCTAGGCCTACATTGTCGAGCCTTCGCCTTGCCTTGCCTGACAGTTCCTTGCCTTGAGTTACCCGTTCCTTGCCTTGCCGGGCATGGCCTAGCCGTGCGTTGTCGTGCCTTAGCCTTGATTCCCTTGCCATAGCCTTGCTTGCCTTGCCTTGCTTTTCCTTCCCTTGCCGTGCCGTGCCTTCCGTAACCCTTGACTTCCCTTGCGTTGTCGTGCCTTAGCTTTGCCTTGCCTGACCGTGCCTTGCCTTACGTTTCCCTTTCCTTCCCTTGCCGTGCATTGCCTAGCCGTGCGTTGTCGTGCCGTAGCCTTGTTTCCCCTTGCCATAGCCTTGCTTACTTACCTTGCTTTGCCTTCCCTTGCCGTGCCGTGCCTTCCGTTACCCTTGCCTTGCCTTGCTTTGCCTTGCCTTCCTTGCCTTGCCTTACTCTTTCCTTACCTTGCCGTTCATTTCCTAGCCTTGCGTTGTCGTGCCTTAGCCTTGCCTTAGCTGACCGTGCCTTGCCTGACGTTACCCCTCCGTTGCCTTCCCTTGCATCGCCTAGCCGTGCGTTGTCGTGACTTAGCCTTGTTTCCCCTTGCCATAGCCTTGCTTGCCTTGCCTTCCTTTGCCTTCCCTTGCCGTGCCGTGCCTGCCGTTACTCTTGCTTTGCCTTGCTTTGCCTTGCCTTCCTTGCCTTCCGTTACTCTTTCCTTGAATTGCTGTAGATTGTCTAGCCTTGCGTTGTCGTGCCTTAGCCTTCCCTTGCCTGACCGTGCCTTGCCTTGTATTGCCTAGCCGTGCGTTGTCGTGCCTTAGCCTTTTTTCCCCTTCCTATAGCCTTGCTTGCCTTGCCTTGCTTTGCCTTCCCTTGCCGTGCCGTGCCTTCGGTCACCCTTGCCCTGCTTTGATTTGTCTTGCCTTCCTTGCCTTCCCTTATTCTTTCCTTGCCTTGCCGTGCATTGCCTAGCCTTGAGTTGACGTGCCTTAGCCTTGCCTTCGCTGACCGTACCTTGGTTGCGTTACTCTTTCCTTTCTTTACCGTGCATTTCGGAGCCATGCGTTGTCTTGCCTTAGCCTTGTTTCCCCTTGCCTTGCCTTCCTTTGCCTTGCCTTCCTTGCCTTCCCTTACTCTTTCCTTACCTTGTCGTTCATTTCCTAGCCTTGCGTTGTCGTGCAATAGCCTTGCCTTGCCTGACCGTGCCTTTCCCTGCGTTAAACTTTCCTTGCCTTGCCGTGAATTACCTAGCCATGCGTTGTCGTGCCATAGCCTTGCCTTGCCTGACCGTGCTTTGCCTTACGCTACCCTTTCGTTGCCTTGCCGTGGGTCCCCTAGCCATGCGTTTTCGTGCCTTAGGATTGATTCCCCTTGCCATAGCCTTGCTTGCCTTGCCTTGCTTTGCCTTCCCTTCCCGTTTCGTACATTCGTTTACCCTTGCCTTGCCTTCCTTTCTCTTGCCTTGCCTTGCTTTGCCTTCCCTTGCCGTGCCGTGCCTTCCATTACCCTTTCCTTCCCTTCCTTTGCCTTGCCTTCCTTGCCTTCCCTTACTCTTTCCTTACCTTGTCGTTCATTTCCTAGCCTTGCGTTGTCGTGCATTAGCCTTGCCTTGCCTGACCGTGCCTTTCCCTACGTTAAACTTTCCTTGCCTTGCCGTGCATTACCTAGCCATGCGTTGTCGTGCCATAGCCTTGCCTTGCCTGACCGTGCTTTGCCTTACGCTACCCTTTCGTTGCCTTGCCGTGGGTCCCCTAGCCATGCGTTGTCGTGCCTTAGGCTTGTTTCCCCTTGCCATAGCCTTGCTTGCCTTGCCTTGCTTTGCCTTCCCTTGCCGTGCCGTGCTTTCCGTTACCCTTGCCTTGCTGTGCTTTGCCTTCCTTGACTTCCTTTAATCTTTCCTTGCCTTGCCGTTCATTGCCTAGCCTTGTGTTGTCGTGACTTAGCCTTGCCTTGCCTGACCGTTGCTTTCCTTACGGTACCCTTGCCTTGCCTTGCCGTGCATTGCCTAGCCGTGCGTTGTCGTGCCTTAGCCTTGTTTCCCCTTGCCATGGCCTTCCATGCCTTCCATTGCTTTGCCTTCCCTTGCCGTGCCGTTCCTTCCGTTACCCTTGCCTTGCCTTGATTTGTCTTGCCTTCCTTGCCTTCCCTTACTCTTTCCTTGCCTTGCCGTGCATTGCCTAGCCTTGAGTTGTCGCGCCTTATCCTTGCCTTCGCTGACCGTGCCTTCCCTAGCGTTACCATTTCCTTGCTTTGCGGTGCATTGCCTAACCGTTGCTTTGTCCTGCCTTAGCCTTGTTTCCTCTTGCAATAGACTTGCTTGCCTTGCCTTGCTTTGCCTTCCCTTCCCGTGTCGTGCCTTCCTTTACCCTTGCCTTGCCTTGCCTTACCTTGCCTTCCTTGCCTTCCTTTGCACTTTCATTGCCTTTCCGTGCATTGCCTAGCCTTGCGTTGTCGTGCGTTAGCCTTGCCTTGCCTGACCGTGCCTTGCCTTACGTTACCCTTCCGTTGCCTTGCCTTGCGTCGCCTAGCCGTGCGTTGTCGTGCCTTAGCCTTGTTTCCCCTTACCATAGCCTTGCTTGCCTTGCCTTGCTTTGCCTTCCCTTGCCGTTCCTTGCCTTCCGTTACCCTTGCCTTGCGTTGCTTTGCCTTGGCTTCCTTGCATTCCCTTAGTCTTTCCTTGCCTTGTCGTTCATTTCCTAGCCTTGCGTTGTCGTGCCATAGCCTTGCCTTGCCTGACCGTGCCTTGCCTTGCGTTACCCTTTCCTTGCCTTGCCGTGGGTCCCCTAGCCGTGCGTTGTCGTGCCTTAGACTTGTTTCCCCTTTCCATAGCCTTGCTTGCCTTGCCATGCCTTGCATTGCCTTCCCTTGCCGTGCCGTGCCTTCCGTTTCCCTTGCCTTGACTTGCTTGGCCTTCCCTTCTTTGCCTTCCGTTACTCTTTCCGTGCCTTGCCGTGCATTGCCTAGCCTTGCGTTGTCGTGCTATAGCCTTGCCTTGCCTGACCGTGCCTTGCCTTGCGTTATCCTTTCCTTGCCTTGCCGTTGGTCCCCTAGCCGTGCGTTGTCGTGCCTTAGACTTGTTTCCCCTTTCCATAGCCTTGCTTGCCTTGCCATGCCTTGCATTGCCTTCCCTTGCCGTGCCGTGCCTTCCGTTACTTGTCTTGGCTTGCTTTGCCTTACCTTCCTTGCCTTCCGTTACTCTTTCCTTGACTTGCCATGCATTTTCTAGCCTTGCATTGTCGTGCCTTCACCTTGCCTTGCCTGACAGTTCCTTGCCTTGAGTTACCCGTTCCTTTCCTTGCCGTGCATGGCCTAGCCGTGCGTTGTCGTGCCATAGCCTTCTTTCCCTTGCCATATTCCTGCTTGCCTGGCCTTGCTTTGCATTCCCTTGCCGTGCCGTGCCTTCCGTAACCCTTGCCTTCCCTTGCGTTGTCGTGCCTTAGCCTTGCCTTGCCTGACCGTGCCTTGCCTTACGTTTCCTTTTCCTTCCCTTGCCGTGCATTGCCTAGCCGTGCGTTGTCGTGCCTTAGCCTTGGTTCCCCTTGCCATAACCTTGTTTGCCTTGCCTTGCTTTGCCTTCCCTTGCCGTGCCGTGCCTTCCGTTTCCCTTGCCTTGCCTTGCTTGGCCTTCCCTTCTTTGCCTTCCGTTACTCTTTCCTTGCCTTGCCGTGCATTGCCTAGCCTGGCGTTGTCGTGCCTTAGAAGTGCCTTGCCACACCGTGCCTTGCCTTGCGTTACCATTTCCTTGCCTTGCCGTGCGTTGCCTAGCCGTGCGTTGTCGTGCCTTAGCCTTGATTCCCCTTGCCATAACCGTGCTTGCGTTGCCTTGCTTTGCCTTCACTTGCCGTGCCGTGCCTTCCGTTACCATTGCCTTGCTTTGCCTTGTCTTCCTTGCGTTCCGTTACTCTTTACTTGAATTCCCGTGCATTGCCTAGCCTTGCGTTGTCGTGCCTTATCCTTGCCTTCCCTGACCGTGGCATGCCTTGCGTTACCCGTTCCTTGCTTTGCCGTGCATTCCCTAGCCATTGCTTTGTCGTGCCTTAGCCTTGTTTCCCCTTGCGATAGCCTTGCTTGTCTTGCCTTGCCTTGCTTTGCCTTCCCTCGCCTTGCCGTGCATTCCGTTACCCTTGCCTTGCTTTGCCTTGCCTTCCTTGCCTTCCGTTACTCTTTATTTGAATTCCCGTGCATTGCCTAGTCTTGCGTTGTCGTGCCTTAGCCTTGCTTTACCTTGCCTTCCTTGTCTTGCGTTACCCTTTCTTTGCCTTGCCGTGCATGGCCTAGCCGTGCGTTGTCGTGCCTTAGCCTTGTTTCCCCTTGCTATAGCCTTGCTTACCTTGCATTGCTTTGCCTTCCCTTGACGTGCCGTGCCTTCCGTTAGGCTTCAATTGCTGTGCTTTGCCTTCCTTGCCTTCCTTTAATCTTTCCTTGCCTTGCCGTTCATTGCCTAGACTTGCGTTGTCGTGACTTAGACTTGCCTTGCCTGACCGTGCCTTGTCTTGCGTTACCCTTTCCTTGCCTTGCCGTGCATTGCCTATCCGTGCGTTGTCGTGCCTTAGCCTTGTTTCGCCTTGCCATAGCCTTCTATGCCTTCACTTGCTTTGCCTTCCCTTGCCGTGCCGTTCCTTCCTTTACCCTTGACTTGCCTTGATTTGTCTTGCCTTCCTTGCCTTCCCTTACTCTTTCCTTGCCTTGCCGTGCATTGCCTAGCCTTGAGTTGTCGTGCCTTAGCCTTGCCTTCCCCGACCGTGCCTTGCCTTGCGTTACTCTTTCCTTGCTTTACCGTGCATTTCAGAGCCGTGCGTTGTCGTGCCTTAGTCTTGTTTCCCCTTGCCATGTCCTTGCTTGCCTTGCCTTGCTTTGCCTTACATTGCCCTGTCGTGCCTTCAGTTACAATTGCATTGCGTTGCTTTGCCTTGCCTTCCTTGCCTTCCGTTACTCTTTCCTGGCCTTCCCATGCATTGTATAGACTTGCGTTGTCGTGCCTTAGCCTTCCCTTTCCTGACCGTGGCTTGCCTTACGTGACCCTTTCGTTGCCTTGCCGTGTTTCGCCTAGCCGTGCGTTGTCGTGCCTTAGACTTGTTTCCCCTTGCCATAGCCTTGCTTGCCTTGCGTTGCTTTGCCTTCCATTGCCGTGCCGTGACTTCCGTTCCCCTTTCTTGCCTTGCTTTGCCTTGCGTTCCTTGCATTCCGTTACTCTTTCCTTGCCTTTCCGTGCATTGCCTAGATTTCCGTTGTCGTGCCTTAGCCTTGCCTTGCCTGACCGTGCCTTTCCTTGCGTTAAACTTTCCTTGCCTTGCCGTGCATTGCCTAGCCATGCGTTGTCGTGCCTTAGCCTTGTTTACCCTTGCCATAGCCTTGCTTGCCTTGCCTTGCTTTGCCTTCCTTTGCCGTGCCGTGCCTTCCGTTACCCTTGCCTTCCCTTGCTTTACCTTGCCTTCCTTGCCTTCCCTTACTCTTTCCTTGCCTTGTCGTTCATTTCCTAGCCTTGCGTTGTCGTGCCATAGCCTTGCCCTGACTGACCGTGCCTTGCCTTACGTTACCCTTTTGTTGCCTTGCCGTGAGTCCCCTCGCCAAGCGTTGTCGTTTCTTAGGCTTGTTTCCCCTTGCCATAGCCTTGCTTGCTTTGCCATGACTTGCATTGACTTCCCTTGCCGTGCCGTGCCTGTCGTTGCTCTTGCCTTGACTTGCTTTGCCTTGCCTTACTTGCCTTTCGTTACTCTTTCCTTTAATTGCCGTACATTGCCTAGCCTTGCGTTGTCGTGCCTTAGCCTTCGCTTGCCGGACCGGGCCATGCCTTGCGTTACCCTTCCCTTGCCTTGCCGTGCATTGCCTATCCGTCCGTTGTCCTGCCTTTTCCTTGTTTCCCCTTGCCATAGCCTTGCTTGCCTTGCGTTGCTCTGCCTTCCATTGCCGTGCCGTGCCTTCCGTTCCCCTTCGTTGCCTTGCTTTGCCTTGCCTTCCTTTCCTTGCGTTACCATTTCCTTGTCTTGCCGTGCATTGCCTAGCCGTGCATTGCCGTGCCTTAGCCTTGTTTCCCCATCCCATAGCCTTGCTTACCTTGCCTTGCTTTGCCTTCCCTTGCCGTACCGGGCCTTCCGTTACCCTTTCCTTGTCTTGCTTTGCCTTGCCTTCCTTGCCTTCCCTTACTCTTTCATTGCCTTGTCGTTCATTTCCTAGAATTGCGTTGTCGTGCCTTAGATTTGCCTTACCTGACAGTGCCTTGCCTTGCGTTACCCTTTCCTTGCTTTGCGGTGCATTACCTAGCCGTTGTTTTGTCGTGCTTAGCCTTGTTTCCCCTTCCTATGGCCTTGCTTGCATTGCCTTGCTTTGACTTCCCTTGCCGTGCGGTGCCTTCCGTTACCCTTGCCTTGCCTTGCTTGGACTTGCCTTCCTTGCCTTCCGTTACTCTTTCCTTGCCTTGCCGTGCATTGCCTAGCCTTGCATTGTCGTGCCTTACACGTGTCTTGCCACACCGTGCCTTGCATTGCGTTACCCTTTCCTTGCCTTGCCGTGCATTTCTTAGCCGTGGGTTGTCGTGCCTTAGGCTTGTTTCCCCTTTCCATAGCCTTGCTTGCTATGCCTTGCTTTGCCTTCCCTTGCCGTGCCGTACCTTCCGTTACCCTTTCCTTGCCTTCCTTTGCCTTGCCTGCCTTGTCTTGCGTAACCCTTTCTTTGCCTTGCCGTGCATTGCCTAGCCGTGCGTTGTCGTGCCTTAGCCTTGTTTCCCTTTGCTATAGCCTTGCTTGCCTTGCCTTGCTTTGCCTTCCCTTGCCGTGCCGTGCCTTCTGTTACCCTTGCCATGCCTTGCTTTGGCTTGCCTTCCTTGCCTTCCGTTACTCTTTCCTTGCCTTGCCGTACATTGCGTAGACTTGCGTTGTCGTGCCTTAGCCTTGTCTTTCCTTACCGTGGCTTGCCTTAAGTTACCCTTTCGTTGCCTTGCCGTGCGTCGCCAGCCGTGCGTTGCCGTGCATTAGCCTTGTTTCCCCTTGCCATAGCCTTGCTTGCCTTGCCTTGCTTTGCCTTCCCTTGCCGTGCCGTGCCTTCCGTTACCCTTGCCTTGCCTTGCTTTGCCTTGCCTTCCTTGCCTTCCGTTACTCTTTCCTTGCCTTGTCGTTCATTTCCTAGCCTTGCGTAGTCGTGCCGTAGCCTTGCCTTTCCTGACCGTGCCGTCCCTTACGTTACACTTTCGTTGCCTTGCCGTGGGTCCCCTAGCCATGCGTTGTCGTGCCTTAGGCTTGTTTCCCCTTGCCATAGCCTTGCTTGACTTGCCTTGCCTTGCATTGCCTTCCCTTGCCGTGCTGTGCATTCCGTAACCCTTGTCTTGCCTTGCTTTGGCTTACCTTCCTTTCCTTCCGTTACTCTTTCATTGACTTGCCGTGCATTGCCTAGCCTTGCATTGTCGTGCCTTCGCCTTGCCTTGCCTGACATTTACTTGCCTTGAGTTACCCGTTCCTTGCCTTGCCGTGCATGGCCTAGCCGTGCGTTGTCGTTCCATAGCCTTTTTCCCTTGCCATAGCCTTGCTTGCCTGGCCTTGCTTTGCCTTCCCTTGCCGTGCCGTGCCTTCCGTAACCCTTGCCTTCCCTTGCGTTGTCGTGCCTTAGCTTTGCCTTGCCTGACCGTGCCTTGCCTTACGTTTCCCTTTCCTTCACTTCCCGTGCATTGCCTAGCCGTGCGTTGTCGTGCCTTAGCCTTGGTTCCCCTTGCCATAACCTTGTTTGCCTTGCCTTGATTTGCCTTCCCTTGCCGTGCCTTGCCTTCCGTTTCCCTTGCCTTGCCTTGCTTGGACTTCCCTTCCTTGCCTTCCGTTACTCTTTCCTTGCCTTGCCGTGCATTGCCCAGCCTGGCGTTGTCGTGCCTTAGAAGTGCCTTGCCACACCGTGACTTGCCTTGCGTTACCATTTCCTTGCCTTGCCGTGCGTTGCCTAGCCGTGCGTTGTCGTGCCTTAGCCTTGATTCCCCTTGCCATAACCGTGCTTGCGTTGCCTTGCTTTGCCTTCCCTTGCCGTGCCGTGCCTTCCGTTAAAATTGCCTTGCTTTCCCTTGCCTTCCTTGCGTTCCGTTACTCTTTACTTGAATTCCCGTGCGTTGCCTAGCCTTGCGTTGTCGTGCCTTATCCTTGCCTTGCCTGACCGTGGCATGCCTTGCGTTACCCGTTCCTTGCTTTGCCGTGCATTCCCTAGCCGTTGCTTTGTCGTGCCTTAGCCTTGTTTCCCCTTGCGATAGCCTTGCTTTTCTTGCCTTGCCTTGCTTTGCCTTCCCTTGCCTTGCCGTGCATTCCGTTACCCTTGCCTTGCTTTGCCTTGCCTTCCTTGCCTTCCGTTACTCTTTATTTGAATTCCCGTGCATTGCCTAGTCTTGCGTTGTCGTGCCTTAGCCTTGCTTTGCCTTGCCTTCCTTGTCTTGCGTTACCCTTTCTTTGCCTTGCCGTGCATGGCCTAGCCGTGCGTTGTCGTGCCTTAGCCTTGTTTCCCCTTGCTATAGCCTTGCTTGCCTTGCCTTGCTTTGCCTTCCCTTGACGTGCCGTGCCTTCCGTTACCCTTGCCTTGCTTGTGCTTTGCCTTCCTTGCCTTCCTTTAATCTTTCCTTGCCTTGCCGTTCATTGCCTAGCCTTGCGTTGTCGTGCCTTAGCCTTGCCTTGCCTGACCGTGCCTTGCCTTGCGTTACCCTTTCCTTGCCTTGCCGTGCATTGCCTAGCCGTGCGTTGTCGTGCCTTAGCCTTGTTTCCCTTGCCATAGCCTTGCATGCCTTGCCGTTGCTTTGCCTTCCCTTGCCGTGCCGTGCCTTCCGTTACCCTTTAATTGCCTTGATTTGTCTTGCCTTCCTTGCCTTCCCTTACTCTTTCCTTGCCTTGACGTGCATTGCCTAGCCTTGAGTTGTCGTGCCTTAGCCTTGCCTTCCCTGACCGTGCCTTGCCTTGCGTTACTCTTTCCTTGCTTTACCATGCATTTCAGAACCGTGCGTTGTCGTGCCTTAGTCTTGTTTCCCCTTGCCATGTCCTTGCTTGCCTTGCCTTGCTTTGCCTTACCTTGCCGTGCCGTGCCTTCAGTTACAATTGCATTGCGTTGCTTTGCCTTGACTTCCTTGCCTTCCGTTACTCTTTCCTTGCCTTCCCATGCATTGTATAGACTTGCGTTGTCGTGCCTTAGCCTTGCCTTGCCTAACCGTGGCTTGCCTAACGTGACCCTTTCGTTGCCTTGCCGTGCGTCGCCCAGCCGTGCGTTGTCGTGCCTTAGACTTGTTTCCCCTTGCCATAGCCTTGCTTGCCTTGCCTTGCCTTGGTTTTCCTTCCCTTCCCTTGCCGTGCCGTGCTTCCTTTACTCTAGCCTTGATTTCCTTGCCTTCAGTTACTCTTTCCTTGAATTGCCGTACATTGCCTAGCCTTGCGTTGTCGTTCCTTAGCGTTGCCTTGCCTGACCGTGCCTTGCCTTGCGTTACCCTTCACTTGATTGCCGTGAATTGCCTAGCCGTCCATTGTCGTGCCTTAGCCTTGTTTCCCCTTGCCATAGCCTTGCTTGCCTTGCCTTGCCTTGCTTTGCCTTCCCTTGCCGTGACGTGCCTTCCGTTACAATTACATTGCGTTGCTTTGCCTTGACTTCCTTGCCTTCCGTTACTCTTTCCATGCCTTCCCATGCATTGTATAGACTTGCGTTGTCGTGCCTTAACCTTGCCTTGCCTGACGGTACCTTGCCTTCGTTACCCTTTCCTTGCCTCAGCTTGCATTGCCTAGCCTTGCGTTGTCGTACCTTAGTCTTGTTTCACCTTGCCATGTCCTTGCTTGCCTTGCCTTGCTTTGCATTCACTTGCCGTGCCGGGCCTTCAGTTACAATTGCATTGCCTTGCTTTACCTTGCCTTGCTTGCCTTCCGTTACTCTTTCCTTCCCTTGCCATGCATTGTGTAGACTTGCGTTGTCCTGCCTTAGCCTTGCCTTGCCTGACCGTGGCTTGCCTTACGTTACCCTTTCGTTGCCTTGCCGTGCGTCGTCTAGCCGTGCGTTGTCGTGCCTTAGCCTTGTTTCCCCTTGTCATAGCCATGCTTGACTTGCCTTCCTTTGCCTTCCCTTGCCATGCCGTGCCTTCCGTTACCCTTGCCTTCCCTTGCTTTGCCTTGCCTTCCTTGCGTTCCGTTACTCTTTCCTTGACTTGCCGTTCCTTTCCTCGTCTTGCCTTGTCGTTCGTTATCCTTCCCTTGCCTGTGCGAGCCTTGCCTTGCGTTACCCTTTCCTTGCTTTGCGGTGCATTACCTAGCCGTTGTTTTGTCGTGCCTTAGCCTTATTTCCCCTTCCCATGGCCTTGCTTGCCTTGCTTTGCTTTGCCTTCCCTTGCCGTGCCGTGCCTTCCGTTACCCTTTCCTTGCCTTGCTTTGCCTTGCCTTCCTTGCCTTCCGTTACTCTTTACTTGAATTCTCGTGCATTGCCTAGCCTTACGTTGTTGTGCCTTATCCTTGCCTTGCCTGACCGTGCTATGCCTTGCGTTACCCGTTCCTTGTTTTGCAGTGCATTGCCTAGCCGTTGCTTTGTCGTGCCTTAGCCTGGTTTCCCATTTCGATAGCCTTGCTTGCCTTGCCTTGCTTTGCCTTCCCTTCCCGTGTCGTGCCTTCCGTTACCCTTGCCTTGCCTTGCTTTCCCTTGCCTTCCTTGCCATCCGTTGCTCTTTCCTTGCCTTGTCGTGATTTGCCTAGCCTTGCGTTGTCGAGCCTTAGCCTTGCCTTGCCTGACCGTGCCTTGCCTTACGTTTCCCTTTCCTTTCCTTGCCGTGCATTGCCTAGCCGTGCGTTGTCGTGCCTTAGCCTTGGTTCCCCTTGCAATAGCCTTGCTTGCCTTGCCTTTCTTTGACTTCCCTTGCCGTGCGGTGCCGTCCATTACCCTTGCCTTGCCTTGCTTGGCCTTGCCTTCCTTGCCTTCCGTTACTCTTTCCTTGCCTTGCCGTGCATTGCCTAGCCTTGCATTGTCGTGCCTTACACGTGCCTTGCCACACCTTGCCTTGCATTGCGTTACCCTTTCCTTGCCTTGCCGTGCATTTCTTAGCCGTGGGTTGTCGTGCCTTAGGCTTGTTTCCCCTTTCCATAGCCTTGCTTGCTATGCCTTGCTTTGCCTTCCCTTGCCGTGCCGTACCTTCCGTTGCCCTTTCCTTGCCTTCCTTTGCTTTGCCTGCCTTGCCTTGCGTAACCCTTTCTTTGCCTTGCCCTGCATTGCCTAGCCGTGCGTTGTCGTGCCTTAGCCTTGTTTCCCTTTGCTATACCCTTGCTTGCCTTGCCTTGCTTTGACTTCCCTTGCCGTGCCGTGCCTTCTGTTACTCTTGATAAGCCTTGCTTTGGCTTGCCTTCCTTGCCTTCCGTTACTCTTTCCTTGCCTGGCCGTTCATTGCGTATACTTGCGTTGTCGTGCCTTAGCCTTGTCTTTCCTGACCGTGCCTTGCCTTACGTTACCCTTTCGTTGCCTTGCCGTGCGTCGCCAGCCGTGCGTTGCCGTGCATTAGCCTTGCTTCCCCTTGCCAGAGCCTTGCTTGCCTTGTCTTACTTTGCCTTCCTTGCCGTGCCTTATCCTTGCCTTGCCTGACCGTGGCATGCCATGCGTTACCCGTTCCTTGCTTTGCCGTGCATTACCTAGCCGTTGCTTTGTAGTGCCTCAGCCTTGTTTCCCCTTGCGATATCCTTGCTTGTGTTGCCTTGCCTTGCTTTGCCTTCCCTTGCCGTGCCGTGCCTTCCGTTACCCTTGCCTTGCTTTGCCTTGCCTTCCTTGCCTTCCGTTACTCTTTATTTGAATTCCCGTGCATTGCCTAGTCTTGCGTTGTCGTGCCTTAGCCTTGCTTTGCCTTGCCTTCCTTGTCTTGCGTTACCCTTTCTTTGCCTTGCCGTGCATGGCCTAGCCGTGCATCGTCGTGCCTTAGCCTTGTATCCCCTTGAGATAGCCTTGCTTGCCTTGCCTTGCTTTGCCTTCCCTTGCCGTTCCGTGCCTTCCGTTACCCTTGCCTTGCGTTGCTTTGCCTTCGCTTCCTTGACTTCCCTTACTCTTTCCTTGCCTTGCCGTGCATTGCCTAGCCTTGCGTTGTCGTGTCGTGCCTTAGCTTTGCCTTGCCTGACCGTGCCTTGCCTTGCGTTACCCTTCTCTTGATTGCCGTGCATTGCCTAGCCGTTCGTTGAGTGCCTTAGTCTTGTTTCCCCTTGCCATAGCCTTGCTTCCCTTGCGTTGCTTTGCCTTCCATTGCCGTCCCGTGCCTTCCGTTCCCCTTTCTTGCCTTGCTTTGCCTTGCCTTCCTTGCCTTCCGTTACTCTTTCCTTGCCTTGCCGTGCATTGCCTACCCTACGTTGTCGTGCCTTAGCCTTGCCTTGCCTGACCGTAGCCTTTTCCTTATTGCATGTAGCCGTGCGTTGTCGTGCCTTAGCCTTGTTTCCCCTTGCCATAGCCTTGCTTGCCTTCCCTTGCTTTGCCTTCCCTTGCCGTGCCGTGCCTTCCGTTACCCTTGCCTTGCTTGATTTGCCTTGGCTTCCTTGCCTTCCCTTACTCTTTCCTTGACTTGTCGTTCATTTCCTAGCCTTGCGTTGTCCTGCCATAGCCTTGCCTTGCCTGACCGTGCCTTACCTTACGTTACCCTTTCGTTGCCTTTCCGTGGGTCCCGTAGCCGTGCGTTGTCGTGCCTTAGGCTTGTTTCCCCTTGCCATAGCCTTGCTTGCCTTGCCATGCCTTGCATTGCCTTCCCTTGCCGTGCCGTGCCTTCCGTTACCCTTGTCTTGCCTTGCTTTGCCTTACCTTCCTTGCCTTCCGTTACTCTTTCCTTGACTTGCCGTGCATTGCCTAGCCTTGAGTTGTCGTGCCTTAGCCTTGCCTTCGCTGACCGTGCCGTGCCTTGCGTTACTCTTTCCTTGCTATACCGTGCATTTCAGAGCCGTGCGTTGTCCTGCCTTAACCTTGTTCCCCTTGCCATAGCCTTGCTTGCCTTGCCTTGCTTTGCCTTCCCTTGCCGTGCCGTGCCTTCCGTTACCCTTGCCTTGCTTGCTTTGCCTTCCTTGCCTTCCGTTATTCTTTCCTTGCCTTGCCGTGCATTGCCTAGCCTTGCATTGTCGTGCCTTAGCCTTGCCTTGCCTGACCGTTCCTTGCCTTGCGTTACCCGTTCCTTGCCTTGCCGTGCATTGCCTAGCCGTGCGTTGTCGTGCCTTAGCCTTGTTTCCCCTTGCCATAGCCTTGCTTACCTTGCCTTGCTGTGCCTTCCCTTGCCGTGCCGTGCCTTCCATTACCCTTGCATTACCTTGCTTTGCCTTGCCTTCCCTTACACTTTCCTTACCTTGTCGTTCATTTCCTACCCTTGCGTTGTCGTGCCTTAGCCTTGCCTTAGCTGGCCGTGCCTTGCCTTACGTTACCCATCCGTTGCCTTGCCTAGCGTCACCTAGCCGTGCGTTGTCGTACCTTAGCCTTGTTTCCCCTTACCATAGCCTTGCTTGCCTTGCCTTCCTTTGCCTTCCCTTGCCATGCCGTGCCTTCCTTTACCCTTGCCTTGCCTTGCTTTGCCTTGCCTTCCTTGCCTTCCGTTACTCTTTCCTTGCCTTGCCGTGCATTTCTTAGCCGTGGGTTGTCGTGCCTTAGGCTTGTTTCCCCTTTCCATAGCCTTGCTTGCTATGCCTTGCTTTGCCTTCCGTTGCCGTGCCGTACCTTCCGTTACCCTTTCCTTGCCTTCCTTTGCCTTGCCGGCCTTGCCTTGTGTAACCCTTTCTTTGCCTTGCCGTGCATTGCCTAGCCGTGCGTTGTCGTGCCTTAGCCTTGTTTCCCTTTGCTATAGCCTTGCTTGCCTTGCCTTGCTTTGCCTTCCCTTGCCGTGCCGTGCCTTCTGTTACCCTTGCCTTGCTTGTTTGCCTTGCCTTCCTTGCCTTCCCTTACTCTTTCCTTGCCTTGCCGTGCATTGCCTAGCCTTGAGTTGTCGTGCCTTAGCCTTGCCTTCGCTGACCGTGCCTTGCCTTGCGTTACTCTTTCCTTGCTTTACCGTGCATTTCAGAGCCGTGCGTTGTCCTGCCTTAGCCTTGTTCCCCTTGCCATAGCCTTGCTTGCCTTGCCTTGCTTTGCCTTCCCTTGCCGTGCCGTGCCTTCCGTTACCCTTGCCTTGCTTGCTTTGCTTGCCTTCCTTGCCTTCCCTTACTCTTTCCTTGCCTTGTCGTTCATTTCCTAGCCTTGCGTAGTCGTGCCGTAGCCTTGCCTTTCCTGACCGTGCCTTCCCTTACGTTACACTTTCGTTGCCTTGCCGTGGGTCCCCTAGCCATGCGTTGTCGTGCCTTAGGCTTGTTTCCCCTTGCCATAGCCTTGCTTGCCTTGCCATGCCTTGCATTGCCTTCCCTTGCCGTGCTGTGCCTTCCGTAACCCTTGTCTTGCCTTGCTTTGGCTTACCTTCCTTGCCTTCCGTTACTCTTTCATTGACTTGCCGTGCATTGCCTAGCCTTGCATTGTCGTGCCTTCGCCTTGCCTTGCCTGACATTTACTTGCCTTGAGTTACCCGTTCCTTGCCTTGCCGTGCATGGCCTAGCCGTGCGTTGTCGTTCCATAGCCTTTTTCCCTTGCCATAGCCTTGCTTGCCTGGCCTTGCTTTCCCTTCCCTTGCCGTGCCGTGCCTTCCGTAACCCTTGCCTTCCCTTGCGTTGTCGTGCCTTAGCCTTGCCTTGCCTGACCGTGCCTTGCCTTACGTTTCCCTTTCCTTCCCTTGCCGTGCATTGCCTAGCCGTGCGTTGTCGTGCCTTAGACTTGGTTCCCCTTGCCATAACCTTGTTTGCCTTGCCTTGATTTGCCTTCCCTTGCCGTGCCTTGCCTTCCGTTTCCCTTCCCTTGCCTTGCTTGGCCTTCCCTCCCTTGCCTTCCGTTACACTTTCCTTGCCTTGCCGTGCATTGCCCAGCCTGGCGTTGTCGTGCCTTAGAAGTGCCTTGCCACACCGTGACTTGCCTTGCGTTACCATTTCCTTGCCTTGCCGTGCGTTGCCTATCCGTGCGTTGTCGTGCCTTAGCCTTGATTCCCCTTGCCATAACCGTGCTTCCGTTGCCTTGCTTTGCCTTCCCTTGCCGTGCCGTGCCTTCCGTTACCATTGCCTTGCTTTGCCTTGCCTTCCTTGCGTTCCGTTACTCTTTACTTGAATTCCCGTGCATTGCCTAGCCTTGCGTTGTCGTGCCTTATCCTTGCCTTGCCTGACCGTGGCATGCCTTGCGTTACCCGTTCCTTGCTTTGCCGTGCATTCCCTAGCCGTTGCTTTGTCGTGCCTTAGCCTTGTTTCCCCTTGCGATAGCCTTGCTTTTCTTGCCTTGCCTTGCTTTGCCTTCCCTTGCCTTGCCGTGCATTCCGTTACCCTTGCCTTGCTTTGCCTTGCCTTCCTTGCCTTCCGTTACTCTTTATTTGAATTCCCGTGCATTGCCTAGTCTTGCGTTGTCGTGCCTTAGCCTTGCTTTGCCTTGCCTTCCTTGTCTTGCGTTACCCTTTCTTTGCCTTGCCGTGCATGGCCTAGCCGTGCGTTGTCGTGCCTTAGCCTTGTTTCCCCTTGCTATAGCCTTGCTTACCTTGCATGGCTTTGCCTTCCCTTGACGTGCCGTGCCTTCCGTTACCCTTCCATTTCTGTGCTTTGCCTTCCTTGCCTTCCTTTAATCTTTCCTTTCCTTGCCGTTCATTGCCTAGACTTCCGTTGTCCTGACTTAGCCTTGCCTTGCCTCACCGTGCCTTGCCTTGCGTTACCCTTTCCTTGCCTTGCCGTGCATTGCCTATCCGTGCGTTGTCGTGCCTTAGCCTTGTTTCCCTTGCCATAGCCTTCCATGCCTTCCCGTGCTTTGCCTTCCCTTGCCGTGCCGTTCCTTCCGTTACCCTTTAATTGCCTTGATTTGTCTTGCCTTCCTTGCCTTCCCTTACTCTTTCCTTGCCTTGACGTGCATTGCCTAGCCTTGAGTTGTCGTGCCTTAACCTTGCCTTCCCTGACCGTGCCTTGCCTTGCGTTACTCTTTCCTTGCTTTACCATGCATTTCAGAACCGTGCGTTGTCGTGCCTTAGTCTTGTTTCCCCTTGCCATGTCCTTGCTTGCCTTGCCTTGCTTTGCCTTACCTTGCCGTGCCGTGCCTTCAGTTACAAATGCATTGCGTTGCTTTGCCTTGACTTCCTTGCCTTCCGTTACTCTTTCCTTGCCTTCCCATGCATTGTATAGACTTGCGTTGTCGTGCCTTAGCCTTGCCTTGCCTAACCGTGGCTTGCCTAACGTGACCCTTTCGTTGCCTTGCCGTGCGTCGCCCAGCCGTGCGTTGTCGTGCCTTAGACTTGTTTCCCCTTGCCATGGCCTTGCTTGCCTTGCCTTGCCTTGGTTTTCCTTCCCTTCCCTTGCCGTGCCGTGCTTCCTTTACTCTAGCCTTGATTTCCTTGCCTTCAGTTACTCTTTCCTTGAATTGCCGTACATTGCCTAGCCTTGCGTTGTCGTTCCTTAGCGTTGCCTTGCCTGACCGTGCCTTGCCTTGCGTTACCCTTCACTTGATTGCCGTGAATTGCCTAGCCGTCCATTGTCGTGCCTTAGCCTTGTTTCCCCTTGCCATAGCCTTGCTTGCCTTGCCTTGCCTTGCTTTGCCTTCCCTTGCCGTGACGTGCCTTCCGTTACAATTACATTGCGTTGCTTTGCCTTGACTTCCTTGCCTTCCGTTACTCTTTCCATGCCTTCCCATGCATTGTATAGACTTGCGTTGTCGTGCCTTAACCTTGCCTTGCCTGACGGTACCTTGCCTTCGTTACCCTTTCCTTGCCTCAGCTTGCATTGCCTAACCTTGCGTTGTCGTACCTTAGTCTTGTTTCACCTTGCCATGTCCTTGCTTGCCTTGCCTTGCTTTGCATTCACTTGCCGTGCCGGGCCTTCAGTTACAATTGCATTGCCTTGCTTTACCTTGCCTTGCTTGCCTTCCGTTACTCTTTCCTTCCCTTGCCATGCATTGTGTAGACTTGCGTTGTCCTGCCTTAGCCTTGCCTTGCCTGACCGTGGCTTGCCTTACGTTACCCTTTCGTTGCCTTGACGTGCGTCGTCTAGCCGTGCGTTGTCGTGCCTTAGCCTTGTTTCCCCTTGTCATAGCCATGCTTGACTTGCCTTCCTTTGCCTTCCCTTGCCATGCCGTGCCTTCCGTTACCCTTGCCTTCCCTTGCTTTGCCTTGCCTTCCTTGCGTTCCGTTACTCTTTCCTTGACTTGCCGTTCCTTTCCTCGTCTTGCCTTGTCGTTCGTTATCCTTCCCTTGCCTGTGCGAGCCTTGCCTTGCGATACCATTTCCTTGCTTTGCGGTGCATTACCTAGCCGTTGTTTTGTCGTGCCTTAGCCTTATTTCCCCTTCCCATGGCCTTGCTTGCCTTGCTTTGCTTTGCCTTCCCTTGCCGTGCCGTGCCTTCCGTTACCCTTTCCTTGCCTTGCTTTGCCTTGCCTTCCTTGCCTTCCGTTACTCTTTACTTGAATTCTCGTGCATTGCCTAGCCTTACGTTGTTGTGCCTTATCCTTGCCTTGCCTGACCGTGCCATGCCTTGCGTTACCCGTTCCTTGTTTTGCAGTGCATTGCCTAGCCGTTGCTTTGTCGTGCCTTAGCCTGGTTTCCCATTTCGATAGCCTTGCTTGCCTTGCCTTGCTTTGCCTTCCCTTCCCGTGTCGTGCCTTCCGTTACCCTTGCCTTGCCTTGCTTTCCCTTGCCTTCCTTGCCATCCGTTGCTCTTTCCTTGCCTTGTCGTGATTTGCCTAGCCTTGCGTTGTCGAGCCTTAGCCTTGCCTTGCCTGACCGTGCCTTGCCTTACGTTTCCCTTTCCTTTCCTTGCCGTGCATTGCCTAGCCGTGCGTTGTCGTGCCTTAGCCTTGGTTCCCCTTGCAATAGCCTTGCTTGCCTTGCCTTTCTTTGACTTCCCTTGCCGTGCGGTGCCGTCCATTACCCTTGCCTTGCCTTGCTTGGCCTTGCCTTCCTTGCCTTCCGTTACTCTTTCCTTGCCTTGCCGTGCATTGCCTAGCCTTGCATTGTCGTGCCTTACACGTGCCTTGCCACACCTTGCCTTGCATTGCGTTACCCTTTCCTTGCCTTGCCGTGCATTTCTTAGCCGTGGGTTGTCGTGCCTTAGGCTTGTTTCCCCTTTCCATAGCCTTGCTTGCTATGCCTTGCTTTGCCTTCCCTTGCCGTGCCGTGCCTTCCGTTGCGCTTTCCTTGCCTTCCTTTGCTTTGCCTGCCTTGCCTTGCGTAACCCTTTCTTTGCCTTGCCCTGCATTGCCTAGCCGTGCGTTGTCGTGCCTTAGCCTTGTTTCCCTTTGCTATAGCCTTGCTTGCCTTGCCTTGCTTTGACTTCCCTTGCCGTGCCGTGCCTTCTGTTACTCTTGATAAGCCTTGCTTTGGCTTGCCTTCCTTGCCTTCCGTTACTCTTTCCTTGCCTGGCCGTTCATTGCGTATACTTGCGTTGTCGTGCCTTAGGTTGTCTTTCCTGACCGTGCCTTGCCTTACGTTACCCTTTCGTTGCCTTGCCGTGCGTCGCCAGCCGTGCGTTGCCGTGCATTAGCCTTGCTTCCGCTTGCCAGAGCCTTGCTTGCCTTGTCTTACATTGCCTTCCTTGCCGTGCCTTATCCTTGCCTTGCCTGACCGTGGCATGCCATGCGTTACCCGTTCCTTGCTTTGCCGTGCATTACCTAGCCGTTGCTTTGTCGTGCCTTAGCCTTGTTTCCCCTTGCGATATCCTTGCTTGTGTTGCCTTGCCTTGCTTTGCCTTCCCTTGCCGTGCCGTGCCTTCCGTTACCCTTGCCTTGCTTTGCCTTGCCTTCCTTGCCTTCCGTTACTCTTTATTTGAATTCCCGTGCATTGCCTAGTCTTGCGTTGTCGTGCCTTAGCCTTGCTTTGCCTTGCCTTCCTTGTCTTGCGTTACCCTTTCTTTGCCTTGCCGTGCATGGCCTAGCCGTGCATTGTCGTGCCTTAGCCTTGTATCCCCTTGAGATAGCCTTGCTTGCCTTGCCTTGCTTTGCCTTCCCTTGCCGTTCCGTGCCTTCCGTTACCCTTGACTTGCGTTGCTTTGCCTTCGCTTCCTTGACTTCCCTTACTCTTTCCTTGACTTCCCTTACTCTTTCCTTGCCTTGCCGTGCATTGCCTTGCCTTGCGTTACCCTTCTCTTGATTGCCGTGCATTGCCTAGCCGTTCGTTGAGTGCCTTAGTCTTGTTTCCCCTTGCCATAGCCTTGCTTCCCTTGCGTTGCTTTGCCTTCCATTGCCGTCCCGTGCCTTCCGTTCCCCTTTCTTGCCTTGCTTTGCCTTGCCTTCCTTGCCTTCCGTTACTCTTTCCTTGCCTTGCCGTGCATTGCCTACCCTAACGTTGTCGTGCCTTAACCTTGCCTTGCCTGACGGTACCTTGCCTTGCGTTACCCTTTCCTTGCTTCACCTTGCATTGCCTAGCCTTGCGTTGTCGTGCCTTAGCCTTGTTTCCCCTAGCCATAGCCTTGCTTGCCTTGCCTTGCTTTGCCTTCCTTTGCCGTGCCGTGCCTTCCGTTACCCTTGCCTTGCGTTACTTTGCCTTGGCTTCCTTGCCTTCCCTTACTCTTTCCTTGACTTGTCGTTCATTTCCTAGCCTTGCGTTGTCGTGCCATAGCCTTGCCTTGCCTGACCGTGCCTTGCCTTACGTTACCCTTTCGTTGCATTTCCGTGGGTCCCGTAGCTGTGCGTTGTCGTGCCTTAGCTTGTTTCCCCTTGCCATAGCCTTGCTTGCCTTGCCCCCTTGCCGTGCCGTGCCTTCCGTTACCCTTGTCTTGCCTTGCTTTGCCTTACCTTCCTTGCCTTGCTTTTCCTTGACTTGCCGTGCATTGCCTAGCCTGCGTGCCTTAGCCTTGCCTTCCTGCCGTGCCTGCCTTGCTTACCTTCCTTGCTTCCGTTCCCTGCGTTGTCCTGCCTTACCTTGTTCCCCTTGCCATAGCCTTGCTTCCTTGCCTTCTTGCCTTCCCTTGCCGTGCCGTGCCTTCCGTTTGCCTGCTGTTGTCTTTGCCTTCCTTGCCTCCTTACCTTGCCTTCCGTTTGCCCTTGCGTTGCGTTACTCTTTCCTTACTTTACCGTGCATTTCAGAGCCGTGCGTTGTCCTGCCTTAGCCTTGTTTCCCCTTGCCATAGCCTTGCTTACCTTGCCTTGCTGTGCCTTCCCTTGCCGTGCCGTGCCTTCCATTACCCTTGCCTTACCTTGCTTTGCCTTGCCTTCCCTTACACTTTCCTTACCTTGTCGTTCATTTCCTACCCTTGCGTTGTCGTGCCTTAGCCTTGCCTTAGCTGGCCGTGCCTTGCCTTACGTTACCCATCCGTTGCCTTGCCTAGCGTCACCTAGCCGTGCGTTGTCGTACCTTAGCCTTGTTTCCCCTTACCATAGCCTTGCTTGCCTTGCCTTCCTTTGCCTTCCCTTGCCATGCCGTGCCTTCCTTTACCCTTGCCTTACCTTGCTTTGCCATGCCTTCCTTGCATTCCGTTACTCTTTCCTTGCCTTGCCGTGCATCTCCTACCCTGGCGTTGTCGTGCCTTATCCTTGCCTTGCCTGACCGTGCCTTGCCTTACGTTACGCTTTCGTTGCCTTGCCGTGGGTCCCCTAGCCGTCCGTTGTCGTGCCTTAGGCTTGTTTCCCCTTGCGATAGCCTTGCTTGCCTTGCCATACCTTGCATTGCCCTCCCTTGCCGTGCCGTGCCTGCCGTTACTCTTGCTTTGCCTTGCTTTGCCTTGCCTTCCTTGCCTTCCGTTACTCTTTCCTTGAATTGCCATAGATTGTCTAGCCTTGCGTTGTCGTGCCTTAGCCTTCCCTTGCCTGACCGTGCCTTGCCTTGCGTTACCCTTCCCTTGCCTTCCCTTGTATTGCCTAGCCGTGCGTTGTCGTGCCTTAGCCTTGATTCCCCTTGCCATAACCGTGCTTGCGTTGCCTTGCTTTGCCTTCCCTTGCCGTGCCGTGCCTTCCGTTAAAATTGCCTTGCTTTCCCTTGCCTTCCTTGCGTTCCGTTACTCTTTACTTGAATTCCCGTGCGTTGCCTAGCCTTGCGTTGTCGTGCCTTATCCTTGCCTTGCCTGACCGTGGCATGCCTTGCGTTACCCGTTCCTTGCTTTGCCGTGCATTCCCTAGCCGTTGCTTTGTCGTGCCTTAGGCTTGTTTCCCCTTGCGATAGCCTTGCTTGTCTTGCCTTGCCTTGCTTTGCCTTCCCTTGCCTTGCCGTGCATTCCGTTACCCTTGCCTTGCTTTGCCTTGCCTTCCTTGCCTTCCGTTACTCTTTCCTTGACTTGCCGTGCATTGCCTAGCCTTGAGTTGTCGTGCCTTAGCCTTGCCTTCGCTGACCGTGCCGTGCCTTGCGTTACTCTTTCCTTGCTATACCGTGCATTTCAGAGCCATGCGTTGTCCTGCCTTAGCCTTGATTCCCTTGCCATAGCCTTTCTTGCCTTGCCTTGCTTTGCCTTCCCTTGCCGTGCCGTGCCTTCCGTTACCCTTGCCTTGCTGTGCTTTGCCTTCCTTGCCTTCCCTTATTCTTCCCTTGCCTTGCCGTGCATTGCCTAGCCTTGAGTTGTCGTGCCTTACCCTTGCCTTCGCTGACCGTGCCTTGCCTTGCGTTACTCTTTCCTTGCTTTACCGTGCATTTCAGAGCCGTGCGTTGCCTGCCTTAGCCTTGTTTCCCCTAGCCATAGCCTTGCTTACCTTGCCTTGCTGTGCCTTCCCTTGCCGTGCCGTGCCTTCCGTTACCCTTGCCTTGCCTTGCTTTGCCTTGCCTTCCCTTACACTTTCCTTACCTTGTCGTTCATGTCCTAGCCTTGCGTTGTCGTGCCTTAGCCTTGCCTTAGCTGGCCGTGCCTTGCCTTACGTTACCCATCCGTTGCCTTGCCTTGCGTCGCCTAGCCGTGCGTTGTCGTGCCTTAGCCTTGTTTCCCCTTACCATAGCCTTGCTTGCCTTGCCTTACTTTGCCTTCCCTTGCCGTGCCGTGCCTTCCTTTACCCTTGCCTTGCCTTGCTTTGCCTTGCCTTCCTTGCGTTCCGTTACTCTTTCCTTGCCTTGCCGTGCATTTCCTAGCCTGGCGTTGTCGTGCCTTATCCTTGCTTTGCCTGACCGTGCATTGTCTTGCGTTACCCTTTCCTTGCTTTGCGGTGCATTGCCTAGGGTTTGCTTTGTCCTGCCTTAGCCTTGTTTCTCCTTCCTATAGCCTTGCTTGCCTTGCCTTCCTTGTCTTACGTTACCCTTTCTTTGCCTTGCCGTGCATTGCCTAGCCATGCGTTGTCGTGCCTTAGCCTTGTTTCTCCTTCCTATCGCCTTGCTTGCCTTGCATTGCTTTGCCTTCCCTTGACGTTCCGTGCCTTCTGTTACCCTTGCCTTGCTGTGCTTTGCCTTCCTTGCCTTCCTTTAATCTTTCCTTGCCTTGCCGTTCATTGCCTAGCCTTTCGTTGTCGTGACTTAGCCTTGCCTTGCCTGACCGTTGCTTCCCTTACATTACCCTTGCCTTGCCTTGCCGTGCATTGCCTCGCCGTGCGTTGTCGTGCCTTAGCCTTGTTTCCAGTTGCCATAGACTTGCTTGTCTTGCCTTGCATTGCTTTGCCTTCCCTTGCCGTTCCGTGCCTTCCGTTACCCTTGCCTTGCTTTGCCTTGCCTTCCTTGCCTTCCGTTACTCTTTACTTGAATTCCCGTGCATTGCCTAGCCTTGCATTTTCGTGACTTATCCTTGCCTTGGCTGACCGTGCCATGCCTTGCGTTACCCGTTCCTTGCTTTGCGTGCATTACATAGCCGTTGCTTTGTCGTATCTTGGCCTTGTTTCCCCTTGCGATAGCCTTGCTTGGCTTGGCTTGCCTTGCTTTGCCTTCCCATGCCGTGCCGTGCCTTCCGTTACCCTTGCCTTGCTTTGCCTTGCCTTCCTTGCCTTCCGTTGCTCTTTACTTGAATTCCCGTGCATTGCCTTGCCTTGCGTTGTCGTGCCTTAGCCTTGCCTTGCCTGACCGTGGTTTACCTTACGTTACCCTTTCCTTGCCTTGCCGTGCATTTCCTAGCCGTGCGTTGTCGTGCCTTAGCCTTGTTTCCCCTTGCCATAGCCTTGCTTGCCTTGCCTTGCTTTGCCTTCCCTTGACGTTCCGTGCCTTCTGTTAAACTTGCCTTGCTGTGCTTTGCCTTCCTTGCCTTCCTTTAATCTTTCCTTGCTTTGCCGTTCCTTGCCTAGCCTTGCGTTGTCGTGACTTAGCCTTGCCTTGCCTGACCGTTGCTTTCCTTACGGTACCCTTCCCTTGCCTTGCCGTGCATTGCCTAGCCGAGCGTTGTCGTGCATTAGACTTGTTTCTCCTTGCTATAGCCTTGCTTGCCTTGCCTTGCTTTGCCTTCCCTTGACGTGCCGTACCTGCCGTTACCCTTGCCTTGCTGTGCTTTGCCTTCCTTGCCTTCCATTAATCTTTCCTTGCCTTGCCATTCATTGCCTAGCCTTGCGTTTTCGTGACTTAGCCTTGCCTTGCCTGACCGTTGCTTTCCTTACGTTACCCTTGCCTTGCCTTGCCGTGCATTGCGTATCCTTGCGTTGTCGTGCCTTAGCCTTGTTTCCCCTTGCCATAGCCTTCCATATCTTCCCTTGCTTTGCCTTCCGTTCCCGTGCCGTTCCTTCCGTTACCCTTGCCTTGTCTTGATTTGCCTTGCCTTCCTTGCCTTCCCTTACTCTTTCCTTGCCTTGCCGTGCATTGCCTAGCCTTGAGTTGTCGTGCCTTAGCCTTGCCTTCGCTGACCGTGCCTTGCCTTGCGTTATTCTTTCCTTGCTTTACCGTGCATTTCAGAGCCGTGTGTTGTCGTGCCTTAGCCTTGTGTCCCCTTGCGATAGCCTTGCTTGCCTTGCCTTGCTTTGTCTTCCCTTGCCTTTCCGTGCCTTCCGTTACCCTTGCCTTGCGTTGCTTTGCCTTGGGTTCCTTGCCTTCCCTTACTCTTTCCTTGCCTTGCCGTTCATTTCCTAGCCTTGCGTTGTCGTACCGTAGCCTTCCCTTGCCTGACGGTGCCTTCCCTTACGTTACCCTTTCGTTGCCTTGCCGTGGGTACCCTAGCCGTGCGTTGTCGTGCCTTAGGCTTGTTTCCCCTTGCCATAGCCTTGCTTGCCTTGCCATGCCCTGCATTGCCTTCCCTTGCCGTGCCGTGCTTTCCGTTACCCTTGTCTTGCCTTGCTTTGCCTTACCTTCCTTGCCTTCCGTTACTATTTCCTTGACTTGCCGTGCATTGCCTAGCCTTGCATTGTCGTGCCTTCGCCTTGCCTTGCCTGACATTTACTTGCCTTGAGTTACCCGTTCCTTGCCTTGCCTTGCATGGCCTAGCCGTGCGTTGTCGTTCCTTTGCCTTGTTTCCCTTGCCATAGCCTTGCTTGCCTGGCCTTGCTTTGCCTTCCCTTGCCGTGCCGTGCCTTCCGTAACCCTTGCCTTCCCTTGCGTTGTCGTGCCTTAGCCTTGACTTGCCTGACCGTGCCATGCCTTACGTTTCCCTTTCCTTCCCTTGCCCTGCATTGCCTAGCCGTGCGTTGTCGTGCCGTAGCCTTGTTTCCCCTTGCCATAACCTTGTTTGCCTTGCCTTGCTTTGCCTTCCCTTGCCGTGCCGTGCTTTCCGTTACCCTTGCCTTGCTGTGCTTTGCCTTCCTTGCCTTCCTTTAATCTTTCCTTGCCTTGCCGTTCATTGCCTAGCCTTGTGTTGTCGTGACTTAGCCTTGCCTTGCCTGACCGTTGCTTTCCTTACGGTACCCTTGCCTTGCCTTGCCGTGCATTGCCTAGCCGTGCGTTGTCGTGCCTTAGCCTTGTTTCCCCTTGCCATGGCCTTCCATGCCTTCCCTTGCTTTGTCTTCCATTGCCGTGCCGTTCCTTCCGTTACCCTTGCCTTGCTTGATTTGTCTTGCCTTCCTTGCCTTCCCTTACTCTTTCCTTGCCTTGCCGTGCATTGCCTAGCCTTGAGTTGTCGCGCCTTAGCCTTGCCTTCCCTGACCGTGCATTGCCTTGCGTTACCCTTTCCTTGCTTTGCGGTGCGTTGCCTAGCCGTTGCTTTGTCCTGCCTTAGCCTTGTTTCCTCTTGCAATAGCCTTGCTTGCCTTGCCTTGCTTTGCCTTCCCTTCCCGTGTCGTGCCTTCCTTTGCCCTTGCCTTGCCTTGCTTTCCCTTGCCTTCCTTGCCTTGCGTTGCTCTTTCCTTGCCTTTCCGTGCATTGCCTGGCCTTCCGTTGTCGTGCCTTAGCCTTACCTTGCCTGACCATTCCTTGCCTTACGTTACCCTGCCGTTGCCTTCCCTTGCGTCGCCTAGCCGTGCGTTGTCGTGCCTTAGACTTGTTTCCCCTTGCCATAGCCTTGCTTGCCTTGCCTTGCTTTGCCTTCCCTTGCCGTTCCTTGCCTTCCGTTACCCTTGACTTGCGTTGCTTTGCCTTGGCTTCCTTGCATTCCCTTACTCTTTCCTTGCCTTTCCGTGCATTGCCTAGCCTTGCGTTGTCGTGCCTTAGCCTTGCCTTGCCTGACCGTGCCTTTCCCTGCGTTAAACTTTCCTTGCCTTGCCGTGCATTACCTAGCCGTGCGTTGTCGTGCCATAGCCTTGCCTTGCCTAACCGTGCTTTGCCTTACGTTACCCTTTCGTTGCCTTGCCGTGGGTCCCCTAGCCATGCGTTGTCGTATCTTAGGCTTGTTTCCCCTTGCCATAGCCTTGCTTGCCTTGCCTTGCTTTGCCTTCCCTTCCCGTGTCGTGCCTTCGTTTACCCTTGCCTTGCCTTCCTTTCCCTTGCCTTCCTTGCCTTGCGTTGGTCTTTCATTGCCTTGCCGTGCATTGCCTAGCCTTGCGTTGTCGTGCCTTAGCCTTGCCTTGCCTAACCACAGCTTGCCTTGCGTTACCCTTTCCTTGCCTTGCAGTGCTTTGCCTAGCCGTGCGTTATCGTGCCTTAGCCTTGTTTCCCCTTGCCATAGCCTTGCTTGGTTGCCTTGCTTTGCCTTCCCTTGCCGTGCCATGCCTTCTGTTACCCTTGCCTTGCCTTGATTTGTCTTGCCTTCCTTGCCTTCCGTTACTCTTTCCTTGCCGTGCCTTGCATTGCCTAGCCTTGCGTTGTCGTGCCTTAGCTTTGCCTTGCCTGACCGTGCTTTGCCTTGCGTTACCCTTCACTTGATTGCCGTGCATTGCCTAGCCGTCCGTTGAGTGCCTTAATCTTGTTTCCCCTTGCCATAGCCTTGCTTCCCTTGCGTTGCTTTGCCTTCCATTGCTGTCCCGTGAATTCCGTTCCCCTTTCTTGCAGTGCTCTCCCTTGCATTCCTTGCCTTCCATTACTCTTTCCTTGCCTTGCCGTGCATTGCCTACCCTTGCGTTGTCGTGCCTTAACCTTGCCTTGCCTGACGGTACCTTGCCTTGCGTTACCCTTTCCTTGCCTCTCTTTGCATTACCTAGCCGTTGCTTTGTCGTGCCTTAGCCTTGTTTCCCCTTGCGATAGCCTTGCTTGGCTTGCCTTGCCTTGCTTTGCTTCCCTTGCCGTGCCGTGCCTTCCGTTACCCTTGCTTTGTTTTGCCTTGCCTTCCTTGCCTTCCGTTACTCTTTACTTGAATTCCCGTGCATTGCCTTGCCTTGCGTTGTCGTGCCTTAACCTTGCCTTGCCTCACCGTGGCTTACCTTACGTTACCCTTTCCTTGCCTTGCCGTACATTTCCTAGCCGTGCGTTGTCGTGCCTTAGCCTTGTTTCCCCTTGCCATAGCCTTGCTTGCCATGCCTTGCTTTGCCTTCCGTTGCCGTGCCGTGCCTTCCGTTACCCTTGCATTGCCTTGCTTTGCCTTGCCTTCTTTGTCTTGCGTTACCCATTCTTTGCCTTGCCGTGCATTGCCTAGCAGTGCGTTGTCGTGCCTTAGCCTTGTTTCTCCTTGCTATAGCCTTGCTTGCCTTACCTTGCTTTGCCTTCCCTTGACGTGCCGTACCTGCCGTTACCCTTGCCTTGCTGTGCTTTGCCTTCCTTGCCTTCCATTAATCTTTCCTTGCCTTGCCATTCATTGCCTAGCCTTGCGTTGTCGTGACTTAGCCTTGCCTTGCCTGACCATTGCTTTCCTTACGTTACCCTTCCCTTGCCTTGCCGTGCATTGCCTATCCGTGCGTTGGCGTGCCTTAGCCTTGTTTCCCCTTGCCATAGCCTTCCATGCCTTCCATTGCTTTGCCTTCCCTTCCCGTGCCGTTCCTTCCGTTACCCTTGCCTTGTCTTGATTTGCCTTGCCTTCCTTGCCTTCCCGTACTCTTTCCTTGCCTTGCCGTGCATTGCCTAGCCTTGAGTTGTCGTGCCTTAGCCTTGCCTTCGCTTACCGTGCCTTGCCTTGCGTTATTCTTTCCTTGCTTTTCGTGCATTTCAGAGCCGTGCGTTGTCATGCCTTAGCCTTGTGTCCCCTTGCGATAGCCTTGCTTGCCTTGCCTTGCTTTGTCTTCCCTTGCCGTTCCGTGCCTTCCGTTACCCTTGCCTTGCGTTGCTTTGCCTTGGGTTCCTTGCCTTCCCTTACTCTTTCCTTGCCTTGTCGTTCACTTCCTAGCCTTGCGTTGTCGTTCCGTAGCCTTGCCTTGCCTGACGGTGCCTTCCCTTACGTTACCCTTTCGTTGCCTTGCCGTGGGTCCCCTAGCCGTGCGTTGTCGTGCCTTAGGCTTGTTTCCCCTTGCCATAGCCTTGCTTGCCTTGCCATGACTTGCATTGCCTTCCCTTGCCATGCCGTGCCTTCCGTTACCCTTGTCTTGCCTTGCTTTGCCTTACCTTCCTTGCCTTCCGTTACTATTTCCTTGACTTGCCGTGCATTGCCTAGCCTTGCATTGTCGTGCCTTTGCCTTGCCTTGCCTGACATTAACTTGCCTTGAGTTACCCGTTCCTTGCCTTGCCGTGCATGTCCTAGCCGTGCGTTGTCGTTCCTTGGCCTTGTTTCCCTTGCCATAGCCTTGCTTGCCTGGCCTTGCTTTGCCTTCCCTTGCCGTGCCGTGCTTTCCGTAACCCTTGCCTTCCCTTGCGTTGTCGAGCCTTAGCCTTGACTTGCCTGACCGTGCCATGCCTTACGTTTCCCTTTCCTTCCCTTGCCGTGCATTGCCTACCCGTGCGTTGTCGTGCCGTAGCCTTGTTTCCCCTTGCCATAACCTTGTTTGCCTTGCCTTGCTTTGCCTTCCCTTGCCGTGCCGTGCTTTCCGTTTCCCTTGCCTTGCTGTGCTTTGCCTTCCTTGCCTTCCTTTAATCTTTCCTTGCCTTGCCGTTCATTGCCTAGCCTTGTGTTGTCGTGACTTAGCCTTGCCTTGCCTGACCGTTGCTTTCCTTACGGTAGCCTTGCCTTGCCTTGCCGTGCATTGCCTAGCAGTGCGTTGTCGTGCCTTAGCCTTGTTTCCCCTTGCCATGGCCTTCCATGCCTTCCCTTGCTTTTCCTTCCCTTGCCGTGCCGTTCCTTCCGTTACCCTACACTTGCCTTGATTTCTCTTGCCTTCCTTGCCTTCCCTTACTCTTTCCTTGCCTTGCCGTGCATTGCCTAGCCTTCAGTTGTCGCGCCTTAGCCTTGCCTTCGCTGACCGTGCCTTGCCTTGCGTTACCGTTTCCTTGCCTTGCCGTGCATTGCCTAGCCGTGCGTTGTCGTGCCGTAGCCTTGTTTCCCCTTGCCATAGCCTTGCTTGCCTTGCCTTGTATTGACTTCCCTTTCCGTGCCGTGCCTGCCGTTACCCTTGTCTTGCCTTGCTTTGCCTTACCTTCCTTGCCTTCCATTATTCTTTCCTTGACTTGCCGTGCATTGCCTAGCCCTGCATTGTCGGGCCTTCGCCTTGCCTTGCCTGACAGTTCCTTGCCTTGAGTTACCCGTTCCTTGCCTTGCCGGGCATGGCCTAGCCGTGCGTTGTCGTGCCTTAGCCTTGATTCCCTTGCCATAGCCTTGCTTGCCTTGCCTTGCTTTGCCTTCCCTTGCCGTGCCGTGCCTTCCGTAACCCTTGCCTTCCCTTGCGTTGTCGTGCCTTAGCTTTGCCTTGCCTGACCGTGCCTTGCCTTACGTTACCCTTCCGTTGCCTTGCCGTGCATCGCCTAGCCGTGCGTTGTCGTGCCTTAGCCTTGTTTCCCCTTGCCATAGCCTTGATTGCCTTGCCTTGCTTTGCCTTCCCTTGCCGTGCCGTGCCTTCCGTTACCCTTGCCTTGCCTTGCTTTGCCTTGCCTTCCTTGCCTTCCCTTACTCTTTCCTTGCCTTGTCGTTCATTTCCTAGCCTTGCGTTGTCGTGCCTTAGCCTTGCCTTAGCTGACCGTGCCTTGCCTTTCGTTACCCTTTCGTTGCCTTCCCGTGCATCGCCTAGCCGTGCGTTGTCGTGACTTAGCCTTGTTTCCCCTTGCCATAGCCTTGCTTGCCTTGCCTTGCTTTGCCTTCCCTTGCCGTGCCGTGCCTTCCGTTACCCTTGCCTTGCCTTGCTTTGCTTTGCCTTCCTTGCCTTCCCTTACTCTTTCCTTGCCTTGCCGTTCATTGCCTAGCCTTGCGTTGTCGTGCCTTAGCCTTGCCTTAGCTGACCGTGCCTTGCCTTACGTTACCCTTCCTTGCCTTCCCGTGCATTCTAGCCGTGCGTTGTCGTGACTTAGCCTTGTTTCCCCTTGCCATAGCCTTGCTTGCCTTGCCTTCCTTTGCCTTCCCTTGCCGTGCCGTGCGTTCCGTTACCCTTGCCTTGCCTTGCTTTTCCTTGCCTTCCTTGCCTTCCGTTACTCTTTCCTTGCCTTGCCGTGCATTGCCTAGCCTGGCATTGTCGTGCCTTATCCTTGCCTTGCCTGACCGTTGCTTTCCTTACGTTACCCTTTCCTTGCCTTGCCGTGCCCCTAGCCGTCCGTTGTCGTGCCTTAGCTTGTTTCCCCTTGCCATACCCTTGCTTGCCTTGCCATGCCTTGCATTGCCTTCCCTTGCAGTGCCGTGCCTGCCGTTACTCTTGCTTTGCCTTGCTTTGCCTTGCCTTCCTTGCCTTCCGTTACTATTTCCTTGAATTGCCGTAGATTGTCTAGCCTTGCGTTGTCGTGCCTTGCCTTCCCTTGCCTGACCGTGCCTTGCCTTGTATTGCCTAGCCGTGCGTTGTCGTGCCTTAGCCTTTTTTCCCCTTGCTATAGCCTTGCTTGCCTTGCCTTGCTTTGCCTTCCCTTGCCGTGCCGTGCCTTCCGTCACCTTGCCTGCTTTGATTTGTCTTGCCTTCCTTGCCTTCCCTTATTCTTTCCTAGCCTTGCCGTGCATTGCCTAGCCTTGAGTTGTCGTGCCTTAGCCTTGCCTTCGCTGACCGTGCCTTGCCTTGCGTTACTCTTTCCTTGCTTTACCGTGCATTTCAGAGCCATGCGTTGTCTTGCCTTAGCCTTGTTTCCCCTTGCCATAGCCTTTCTTGCCTTGCCTTGCTTTGCCTTCCCTTGCCGTGCCGTGCCTTCCATTACCCTTGCCTTGCCTTCCTTTGCCTTGCCTTCCTTGCTTTCCCTTACTCTTTCCTTACCTTGTCGTTCATTTCCTAGCCTTGCGTTGTCGTGCATTAGCCTTGCCTTGCCTGACCGTGCCTTTCCCTGCGTTAAACTTTCCTTGCCTTGCCGTGCATTACCTAGCCGTGCGTTGTCGTGCCTTAGGCTTGTTTCCCCTTGCCATAGCCTTGCTTGCCTTGCCTTGCTTTGCCATCCCTTCCCGTGTCTTGCCTTCATTTACCCTTGCCTTGCCTTCCTTTCTCTTGCCTTCCTTGCCTAGCGTTGTTCTTTCATTGCCTTGCCGTGCATTGCCTAGCCTTGCGTTGTCGTGCCTTAGCCTTGCCTTGCCTAACCACGTCTTGCCTTGCGTTACCCTTTCCTTGCCTTGCAGTGCGTTGCCTAGCCGTGCGTTATCGTGCCTTAGCCTTGCCATAGCCTTGCTTGGTTGCCTTGCTTTGCCTTCCCTTGCCGTGCCGTGCCTTCTGTTACCCTTGCCTTGCCTTGATTTGTCTTGCCTTCCTTGCCTTCCGTTACTCTTTCCTTGCCTTGCCTTGCATTGCCTAGCCTTGCATTGTCGTGCCTTAGCTTTGCCTTGCCTGACCGTGCCTTGCCGTGCGTTACCCTTCACTTGATTGTCGTGCATTGCCTAGCCGTCCGTTGAGTGCCTTAGACTTGTTTCCCCTTGCCATAGCCTTGCTTCCCTTGCGTTGCTTTGCCTTCCCTTGCCGTGTCGTGACTTCCGTTACCCTTTCTTGCCTTGCTTTGCCTTGCCTTCCTTGCCTTCCGTTACTCTTTCCTTGCCTTGCCGTGCATTGCCTACCCTTGCGTTGTCGTGCCTTAACCTTGCCTTGCCTGACGGTACCTTGCCTTGCGTTACCCTGTCCTTGCCTCACCTTGCATTGCCTAGCCTTGCGTTGTCGTGCCTTAGTCTTGTTTCACCTTGCCATGTCCTTGCTTGACTTTCCTTGCTTTGCCTTCCCTTGCCGTGCCGTGCCTTCCGTTACCCTTGCCTTGCCTTGCTTTGCCTTGACTTACTTGCCTTCCGTTACTCTTTCCTTGCCTTGCCGTGCATTGCCTAGCCTTGCGTTGTCGTGCCTTAGCCTTGTTTCCCTTGCCATAGCCTTGCTTGCCTTGCCTTGATTTGCCTTCCCTTGCCATGCCGTGCCTTCCATAACCTTTGCCTTCCCTTGCGTTGTCGTGCCTTAGCCTTGCCTTGCCTGACCATGCCTTGCCTTACGTTTCCCTTTCCTTCCCTTGCCGTGCATTGGCTAGCCGTGCGTTGTCGTGCCTTAGCCTTGGTTGCCCTTGCCATAGCCTTGTTTGCCTTGCCTTGCTTTGCCTTCCATTGCCGTGCCGTGCCTTCCGTTACCCTTGCCTTCCCTTGCTTTGCCTTGCTTTCCTTGTTTTGCGTTACCCTTTCTTTGCCTTGCCGTGCATTGCCTAGCCGTGCGTTGTCGTGCCTTAGCCTTGTTTCTCCTTCCTATAGCCTTGCTTGCCTTGCCTTGCTTTGCCTTCCCTTGCCGTTCCGTGCCTTCTGTTACCCTTGCCTTGCTGTGCTTTGCCTTCCTTGCCTTCCTTTAATCTTTCCTTGCCTTGCCGTTCATTGCCTAGCCTTGCGTTGTCGTGACTTAGCCTTGCCTTGCCTGACCGTTGCTTTCCTTACCTTACCCTTGCCTTGCCTTGCCGTGCATTGCCTCGCCGTGCGTTGTCGTGCCTTAGCCTTGTTTCCCATTGCCATAGCCTTGCTTGTCTTGCCTTGCCTTGCTTTGCCTTCCCTTGCCGTGCCGTGCCTTCCGTTACCCTTGCCTTGCTTTGCCTTGCCTTTCTTGCCTTCCGTTACTCTTTATTTGAATTCCCGTGCATTGCCTCGTCTTGCGTTGTCGTGCCTTAGCCTTGCTTTGCCTTGCCTTCCTTGTCTTGCGTTACCCTTTCTTTGCCTTTCCGTGCAATGGCCTAGCCGTGCGTTGTCGTGCCTTAGCCTTGTATCCCCTTGCGATAGCCTTGCTTGCCTTGCCTTGCTTTGCCTTCCCTTGCCGTTCCGTGCCTTCCGTTACCCTTGCCTTGCGTTGCGTTGCCTTCGCTTCCTTGACTTCCCTTACTCTTTCCTTGCCTTGTCGTTCATTTCCTAGCCTTGCGTTGTCGTGCCATAGCCTTGCCTTGCCTGACCGTGCCTTGCCTTACGTTACCCTTTCCTTGCCTTGCCGTGGGTCCCCTAGCCATGCGTTGTCGTGCCTTAGGCTTGTTTCCCCTTGCCATAGCCTTGCTTGCCTTGCCATGCCTTGCATTGCCTTCCCTTGCCGTGCCGTGCCTTCCGTTACCCTTGTCTTGCCTTGCTTTGACTTACCTTCCTTGCCTTCCGTTACTCTTTCCTTGACTTGCCGTGCATTGCCTAGCCTTGCATTGTCGTGCCTTCGCCTTGCCTTGCCTGACAGTTCCTTGCCTTGAGTTACCCTTTCCTTGCCTTGCCGTGCATGGCCTAGCCGTGCGTTGTCGTGCCTTAGCCTTGTTTCCCTTGCCATAGCCTAGCTTGCCTGGCCTTGCTTTGCCTTCCCTTGCCGTGCCGTGCCTTCCGTAACCCTTGCCTTCCCTTGCGTTGTCGTGCCTTAGCCTTGCCTTGCCTGACCTGGCCATGCCTTACGTTTCCCTTTCCTTCCCTTGCCGTGCATTGCCTAGCCGTGCGTTGTCGTGCCGTAGCCTTGGTTCCCCTTGCCATAACCTTGTTTGCCTTGTCTTGCTTTGCCTTCCCTTGACGTGCCGTGCCTTCCGTTACCCTTGCCTTGCTGTGCTTTGCCTTCCTTGCCTTCCTTTAATCTTTCCTTGCTTTGCCGTTCATTGTCTAGACTTGCGTTGTCGTGACTTAGCCTTGCCTTGCCTGACCGTTTCTTTCCTTACGTTACCTTTGCCTTGCCTTGCCGTGCATTGCCTATCCGTGCGTTGTCGTGCCTTAGCCTTGTTTCCCCTTGCCATAGCCTTCCATGCCTTCCCTTGCTTTGCCTTCCCTTGCCGTGCCTTTCCTTCCGTTACCCTTTCCTTGCCTTGATTTGTCTTGCATTCCTTGCCTTCCCTTACTCTTTCCTTGCCTTGCCGTGCATTGCCTAGCCTGGCGTTTGTCGTGCCTTTGCCTTGCCTTGCCTGACCGTGGCTTGCCTTACGTTACACTTTCCTTGCCTTGCAGGTGCATTGGCTAGCCGTTCGTTGTCGTGCCTTAGCCTTGTTTCCCCTTTCCATAGCCTTGCTTGCCTATGCCTTGCTTTGCCTTCCCTTGCCGTGCCGTGCCTTCCGTTACCCTTGCCTTGCCTTGCTTTGCCTTGCCTTCCTTCCGTTCCGTTACACTTTCAATTGCCTTGCCGTGCATTGCCTAGCTTTATTCTGGCCTTGTCGTGCCTTATCGTTACCTTGCCTGACCGTGCCATGCCTTGCGTTACCCGTTCCTTGCCTTTCCGTGCATTGCCTACCCGTGCGTTGTCGTGCCTTAGCCTTGTTTCCCCTTGCCATAGCCTTGATTGCCTTGGCTTGCCTTGCTTTGCCTTCCCTTGCCGTGCCGTGCCTTCCGTTACCCTTGCCTTGCTTTGCCTTGAATTCCTTGCCTTCCGTTACTCTTTATTTGAATTCCCGTGCATTGCCTAGTCTTGCGTTGCCGTGCCTTTGCCTTGCTTTGCCTTGCCTTCCTTGTCTTGCGTTACCCTTTCTTTGCCTTGCCCTGCATGGCCTAGCCGTGCGTTGTCGTGCCGTAGCCTTGGTTCCCCTTGCCATAACCTTGTTTGCCTTGCCTTGCTTTGCCTTCCCTTGCCGTGCCGTGCCTTCCGTTACCCTTGCCTTGCTGTGCTTTGCCTTCCTTGCCTTCCTTTAATCTTTCCTTGCCTTGCCGTTCATTGCCTAGCCTTGCGTTGTCGTGACTTAGCCTTGCCTTGCCTGACCGTTGCTTTCCTTACGGTACCCTTCCGTTGCCTTTCCGTGCATTGCCTAGCCGAGCGTTGTCGTGCCTTAGCCTTGTTTCCCCTTGCCATAGCCTTGATTGCCTTGGCTTGCCTTGCTTTGCCTTCCCTTGCCGTGCCGGGCCTTCCGTTACCCTTGCCTTGCCTTGCTTTGCCTTACCTTCCCTGCGTTCCCTTACTCTTTCCTTGCCTTGCCGTGTATTTCCTAGCCTTGCGTTGTCGTGCCTTATCCTTGCCTTGCCTGACCGTGCCTTGCCTTGCGTTACCCTTTCCTTGCTTTACGGTGCATTGCCTAGCCGTTGCTTGGTCCTGCCTTAGCCTTGTTTCCCCATTGCCATAGCCTTGCTTGCCTTTCCTTGCTTTGCCTTCCTTCCCGTGTCGTGCCTTCCTTTACACTTCACTTGCCTTGCTTTGCCTTGCCTTCATTGACTTCCGTTAGTCGTTCATTGCCTTGCCGTTAATTGCCTAGACTTGCGTTGTCGTGCCTTAGCCTTGCATTGCCTGACCGTGACTTGCCTTGCGTTACCGTTTCCTTGCCTTGCCGTGCATTGCCTAGCCGTGCGTTGTCGTGCCGTAGCCTTGTTTCCCCTTGCCATAGCCTTGCTTGCCTTGCCTTGTATTGACTTCCCTTTCCGTGCCGTGCCTGCCGTTACCCTTGTCTTGCCTTGCTTTGCCTTACCTTCCTTGCCTTCCATTATTCTTTCCTTGACTTGCCGTGCATTGCCTAGCCCTGCATTGTCGGGCCTTCGCCTTGCCTTGCCTGACAGTTCCTTGCCTTGAGTTACCCGTTCCTTGCCTTGCCGGGCATGGCCTAGCCGTGCGTTGTCGTGCCTTAGCCTTGATTCCCTTGCCATAGCCTTGCTTGCCTTGCCTTGCTTTGCCTTCCCTTGCCGTGCCGTGCCTTCCGTAACCCTTGCCTTCCCTTGCGTTGTCGTGCCTTAGCTTTGCCTTGCCTGACCGTGCCTTGCCTTACGTTTCCCTTCCCTTCCCTTGCCGTGCATTGCCTAGCCGTGCGTTGTCGTGCCTTAGCCTTGTTTCCCCTTGCCATAGCCTTGATGGCTTTGGCTTGCCTTGATTTGCATTCCCTTGCCGTGCCGTGCCTTCCGTTACCCTTGCCTTGCCTTGCTTTGCTTTGCCTTCCTTGCCTTCCCTTACTCTTTCCTTACCTTGTCGTTCATTTCCTAGCCTTGCGTTGTCGTGCCTTAGCCTTGCCTTAGCTGACCGTGCCTTGCCTTACGTTACCCCTCCGTTGCCTTCCCTTGCATCGCCTAGCCGTGCGTTGTCGTGACTTAGCCTTGTTTCCCCTTGCCATAGCCTTGCTTGCCTTGCCTTCCTTTGCCTTCCCTTGCCGTGCCGTGCGTTCTGTTACCCTTGCCTTGCCTTGCTTTTCCTTGCCTTCCTTGCGTTCCGTTACTCTTTCCTTGCCTTGCCGTGCATTTCCTAGCCTGGCATTGTCGTGCCTTATCCTTGCCTTTACTGACCGTGCCTTGCCTTACGTTACGCTTTCGTTGCCTTGCCGTGGGTCCCCTAGCCGTCCGTTGTCGTGCCTTAGGCTTGTTTCCCCTTGCCATACCCTTGCTTGCCTTGCCATGCCTTGCATTGCCTTCCCTTGCAGTGCCGTGCCTGCCGTTACTCTTGCTTTGCCTTGCTTTGCCTTGCCTTCCTTGCCTTCCGTTACTATTTCCTTGAATTGCCGTAGATTGTCTAGCCTTGCGTTGTCGTGCCTTAGCCTTCCCTTGCCTGACCGTGCCTTGCCTTGTATTGCCTAGCCGTGCGTTGTCGTTCCTGCCGTGCGTTGTCGTGCCTTAGCCTTTTTTCCCCTTGTTATAGCCTTGCTTGCCTTGCCTTGCTTTGCCTTCCCTTGCCGTGCCGTGCCTTCCGTCACTCTTGCCCTGCTTTGATTTGTCTTGCCTTCCTTGCCTTCCCTTATTCTTTCCTAGCCTTGCCGTGCATTGCCTAGCCTTGAGTTGTCGTGCCTTAGCCTTGCCTTCGCTGACCGTGCCTTGCCTTGCGTTACTCTTTCCTTGCTTTACCGTGCATTTCAGAGCCATGCGTTGTCTTGCCTTAGCCTTGTTTCCCCTTGCCATAGCCTTTCTTGCCTTGCCTTGCTTTGCCTTCCCTTGCCGTGCCGTGCCTTCCATTACCCTTGCCTTGCCTTCCTTTGCCTTGCCTTCCTTGCTTTCCCTTACTCTTTCCTTACCTTGTCGTTCATTTCCTAGCCTTGCGTTGTCGTGCATTAGCCTTGCCTTGCCTGACCGTGCCTTTCCCTGCGTTAAACTTTCCTTGCCTTGCCGTGCATTACCTAGCCGTGCGTTGTCGTGCCATAGCCTTGCCTTGCCTGACCGTGCTTTGCCTTACGTTACCCTTTCGTTGCCTTGCCGTGGGTCCCCTAGCCATTCGTTGTCGTGCCTTAGGCTTGTTTCCCCTTGCCATAGCCTTGCTTGCCTTGCCTTGCTTTGCCATCCCTTCCCGTGTCGTGCCTTCGTTTACCCTTGCCTTGCCTTCCTTTCTCTTGCCTTCCTTGCCTAGCGTTGCTCTTTCATTGCCTTGCCGTGCATTGCCTAGCCTTGCGTTGTCGTGCCTTAGCCTTGCCTTGCCTAACCACGTCTTGCCTTGCGTTACCCTTTCCTTGCCTTGCAGTGCGTTGCCTAGCCGTGCGTTATCGTGCCTTAGCCTTGCCATAGCCTTGCTTGGTTGCCTTGCTTTGCCTTCCCTTGCCGTGCCGTGCCTTCTGTTACCCTTGCCTTGCCTTGATTTGTCTTGCCTTCCTTGCCTTCCGTTACTCTTTCCTTGCCTTGCCTTGCATTGCCTAGCCTTGCATTGTCGTGCCTTAGCTTTGCCTTGCCTGACCGTGCCTTGCCGTGCGTTACCCTTCACTTGATTGTCGTGCATTGCCTAGCCGTCCGTTGAGTGCCTTAGTCTTGTTTCCCCTTGCAATAGCCTTGCTTCCCTTGCGTTGCTTTGCCTTCCATTGCTGTCCCGTGACTTCCGTTCCCCTTTCTTGCCTTGCTTTGCCTTGCCTTCCTTGCCTTCCGTTACTCTTTCCTTGCCTTGCCGTGCATTGCCTACCCTTGCGTTGTCGTGCCTTAACCTTGCCTTGCCTGACGGTACCTTGCCTTGCGTTACCCTGTTCCTTGCCTCACCTTGCATTGCCTAGGCTTGCGTTGTCGTGCCTTAGTCTTGTTTCACCTTGCCATGTCCTTGCTTGACTTTCCTTGCTTTGCCTTCCCTTGCCGTGCCGTGCCTTCCGTTACACTTGCCTTGCCTTGCTTTGCCTTGACTTACTTGCCTTCCGTTACTCTTTCCTTGCCTTGCCGTGCATTGCCTAGCCTTGCGTTGTCGTGCCTTAGCCTTGTTTCCCTTGCCATAGCCTTGCTTGCCTTGCCTTGATTTGCCTTCCCTTGCCATGCCGTGCCTTCCATAACCTTTGCCTTCCCTTGCGTTGTCGTGCCTTAGCCTTGCCTTGCCTGACCATGCCTTGCCTTACGTTTCCCTTTCCTTCCCTTGCCGTGCATTGGCTAGCCGTGCGTTGTCGTGCCTTAGCCTTGGTTGCCCTTGCCATAGCCTTGTTTGCCTTCCTTGCTTTGCCTTCCATTGCCGTGCCGTGCCTTCCGTTACCCTTGCCTTCCCTTGCTTTGCCTTGCTTTCCTTGTTTTGCGTTACCCTTTCTTTGCCTTGCCGTGCATTGCCTAGCCGTGCGTTGTCGTGCCTTAGCCTTGTTTCTCCTTCCTATAGCCTTGCTTGCCTTGCCTTGCTTTGCCTTCCCTTGACGTTCCGTGCCTTCTGTTACCCTTGCCTTGCTGTGCTTTGCCTTCCTTGCCTTCCTTTAATCTTTCCTTGCCTTGCCGTTCATTGCCTAGCCTTGCGTTGTCGTGACTTAGCCTTGCCTTGCCTGACCGTTGCTTTCCTTACATTACCCTTGCCTTGCCTTGCCGTGCATTGCCTCGCCGTGCGTTGTCGTGCCTTAGCCTTGTTTCCCATTGCCATAGCCTTGCTTGTCTTGCCTTGCCTTGCTTTGCCTTCCCTTGCCGTGCCGTGCCTTCCGTTACCCTTGCCTTGCTTTGCCTTGCCTTTCTTGCCTTCCGTTACTCTTTATTTGAATTCCCGTGCATTGCCTCGTCTTGCGTTGTCGTGCCTTAGCCTTGCTTTGCCTTGCCTTCCTTGTCTTGCGTTACCCTTTCTTTGCCTTTCCGTGCAATGGCCTAGCCGTGCGTTGTCGTGCCTTAGCCTTGTATCCCCTTGCGATAGCCTTGCTTGCCTTGCCTTGCTTTGCCTTCCCTTGCCGTTCCGTGCCTTCCGTTACCCTTGCCTTGCGTTGCGTTGCCTTCGCTTCCTTGACTTCCCTTACTCTTTCCTTGCCTTGTCGTTCATTTCCTAGCCTTGCGTTGTCGTGCCATAGCCTTGCCTTGCCTGACCGTGCCTTGCCTTACGTTACCCTTTCCTTGCCTTCCCGTGGGTCCCCTAGCCGTGCGTTGTCGTGCCTTAGGCTTGTTTCCCCTTGCCATAGACTTGCTTGCCTTGCCATGCCTTGCATTGCCTTCCCTTGCCGTGCCGTGCCTTCCGTTACACTTGTCTTGCCTTGCTTTGACTTACCTTCCTTGCCTTCCGTTACTCTTTCCTTGACTTGCCGTGCATTGCCTAGCCTTGCATTGTCGTGCCTTCGCCTTGCCTTGCCTGACAGTTCCTTGCCTTGAGTTATCCTTTCCTTGCCTTGCCGTGCATGGCCTAGCCGTGCGTTGTCGTGCCTTAGCCTTGTTTCCCTTGCCATAGCCTAGCTTGCCTGGCCTTGCTTTGCCTTCCCTTGCCGTGCCGTGCCTTCCGTAACCCTTGCCTTCCCTTGCGTTGTCGTGCCTTAGCCTTGCCTTGCCTGACCTGGCCATGCCTTACGTTTCCCTTTCGTTCCCTTGCCGTGCATTGCCTAGCCGTGCGTTGTCGTGCCGTAGCCTTGGTTCCCCTTGCCATAACCTTGTTTGCCTTGTCTTGCTTTGCCTTCCCTTGACGTGCCGTGCCTTCCGTTACCCTTGCCTTGCTGTGCTTTGCCTTCCTTGCCTTCCTTTAATCTTTCCTTGCTTTGCCGTTCATTGTCTAGACTTGCGTTGTCGTGACTTAGCCTTGCCTTGCCTGACCGTTTCTTTCCTTACGTTACCTTTGCCTTGCCTTGCCGTGCATTGCCTATCCGTGCGTTGTCGTGCCTTAGCCTTGTTTCGCCTTGCCATAGCCTTCCATGCCTTCCCTTCCTTTGCCTTCCCTTGCCGTGCCTTTCCTTCCGTTACCCTTTCCTTGCCTTGATTTGTCTTGCATTCCTTGCCTTCCCTTACTCTTTCCTTGCCTTGCCGTGCATTGCCTAGCATGGCGTTTGTGTGCCTTTGCCTTGCCTTGCCTGACCGTGGCTTGCCTTACGTTACACTTTCCTTGCCTTGCAGGGCATTGGCTAGCCGTTCGTTGTCGTGCCTTAGCCTTGTTTCCCCTTTCCATAGCCTTGCTTGCTATGCCTTGCTTTGCCTTCCCTTGCCGTGCCGTGCCTTCCGTTACCCTTGCCTTGCCTTGCTTTGCCTTGCCTTCCTTCCGTTCCGTTACACTTTCAATGCCTTGCCGTGCATTTCCTAGTCTGGCCTTGTCGTGCCTTATCGTTACCTTGCCTGACCGTGCCATGCCTTGCGTTACCCGTTCCTTGCCTTTCCGTGCATTGCCTACCCGTGCGTTGTCGTGCCTTAGCCTTGTTTCCCCTTGCCATAGCCTTGATTGCCTTGGCTTGCCTTGCTTTGCCTTCCCTTGCCGTGCCGTGCCTTCCGTTACCCTTGCCTTGCTTTGCCTTGCCTTCCTTGCCTTCCGTTACTCTTTATTTGAATTCCCGTGCATTGCCTAGTCTTGCGTTGCCGTGCCTTTGCCTTGCTTTGCCTTGCCTTCCTTGTCTTGCGTTACCCTTTCTTTGCCTTGCCCTGCATGGCCTAGCCGTGCGTTGTCGTGCCGTAGCCTTGGTTCCCCTTGCCATAACCTTGTTTGCCTTGCCTTGCTTTGCCTTCCCTTGCCGTGCCGTGCCTTCCGTTACCCTTGCCTTGCTGTGCTTTGCCTTCCTTGCCTTCCTTTAATCTTTCCTTGCCTTGCCGTTCATTGCCTAGCCTTGCGTTGTCGTGACTTAGCCTTGCCTTGCCTGACCGTTGCTTTCCTTACGGTACCCTTCCGTTGCCTTTCCGTGCATTGCCTAGCCGAGCGTTGTCGTGCCTTAGCCTTCTTTCCCCTTGCCATAGCCTTGATTGCCTTGGCTTGCCTTGCTTTGCCTTCCCTTGCCGTGCCGGGCCTTCCGTTACCCTTGCCTTGCCTTGCTTTGCCTTACCTTCCCTGCGTTCCGTTACTCTTTCCTTGCCTTGCCGTGTATTTCCTAGCCTTGCGTTGTCGTGCCTTATCCTTGCCTTGCCTGACCGTGCCTTGCCTTGCGTTACCCTTTCCTTGCTTTACGGTGCATTGCCTAGCCGTTGCTTGGTCCTGCCTTAGCCTTGTTTCCCCATTGCCATAGCCTTGCTTGCCTTTCCTTGCTTTGCCTTCCTTCCCGTGTCGTGCCTTCCTTTACACTTCACTTGCCTTGCTTTGCCTTGCCTTCATTGACTTCCGTTAGTCGTTCATTGCCTTGCCGTTAATTGCCTAGACTTGCGTTGTCGTGCCTTAGCCTTGCATTGCCTGACCGTGACTTGCCTTGCGTTACCGTTTCCTTGCCTTGCCGTGCATTGCCTAGCCGTGCGTTGTCGTGCCGTAGCCTTGTTTCCCCTTGCCATAGCCTTGCTTGCCTTGCCTTGTATTGACTTCCATTTCCGTGCCGTGCCTGCCGTTACCCTTGTCTTGCCTTGCTTTGCCTTACCTTCCTTGCCTTCCATTATTCTTTCCTTGACTTGCCGTGCATTGCCTAGCCCTGCATTGTCGGGCCTTCGCCTTACCTTGCCTGACAGTTCCTTGCCTTGAGTTACCCGTTCCTTGCCTTGCCGGGCATGGCCTAGCCGTGCGTTGTCGTGCCTTAGCCTTGATTCCCTTGCCATAGCCTTGCTTGCCTTGCCTTGCTTTGCCTTCCCTTGCCGTGCCGTGCCTTCCGTAACCCTTGCCTTCCCTTGCGTTGTCGTGCCTTAGCTTTGCCTTGCCTGACCGTGCCTTGCCTTACGTTTCCCTTCCCTTCCCTTGCCGTGCATTGCCTAGCCGTGCGTTGTCGTGCCTTAGTCTTGTTTCCCCTTGCCATAGCCTTGCTTCCCTTGGCTTGCCTTGCTTTGCCTTCCCTTGCCGTGCCGTGCCTTCCGTTACCCTTGCCTTGCCTTGCTTTGCCTTGCCTTCCTTGCCTTCCCTTACTCTTTCCTTGCCTTGTCGTGCATTGCCTAGCCTTGCGTTGTCGTGCCTTAGCCTTGCCTTAGCCTGACCGTGCCTTGCCTTGCGTTACCCTTCCGTTGCCTTCCCTTGCATTGCCTAGCCGTGCGTTGTCGTGACTTAGTCTTGTTTCACCTTGCGATAGCCTTGCTTGCCTTGCCTTGCTTTGCCTTCCCTTGCCGTGCCGTGCCTTCCGTTACCCTTGCCTTGCGTTACTTTGCCTTGGCTTCCTTGCCTTCCCTTACTCTTTCCTTGACCTTGTCGTTCATTTCCTAGCCTTGCGTTGTCGTGCCATAGCCTTGCCTTGCATGACCGTGCCTTGCCTTACGTTACCCTTTCGTTGCCTTTCCGTGGGTCCCGTAGCCGTGCGTTGTCGTGCCTTAGGCTTGTTTCCCCTTGCCATAGCCTTGCTTGCCTTGCCATGCCTTGCATTGCCTTCCCTTGCCGTGCCGTGCCTTCCGTTACCCTTGTCTTGCCTTGCTTTGCCTTACCTTCCTTGCCTTCCGTTACTCTTTCCTTGACTTGCCGTGCATTGCCTAGCCTTGAGTTGTCGTGCCTTAGCCTTGCCTTCGCTGACCGTGCCGTGCCTTGCGTTACTCTTTCCTTGCTATACCGTGCTTTTCAGAGCCATGCGTTGTCGTGCCTTAGCCTTGTTTCCCCTTGCCATAGCCTTTCTTGCCTTGCCTTGCTTTGCCTTCCCTTGCCGTGCCGTGCCTGCCGTTACTCTTGCTTTGCCTTGCTTTGCCTTGCCTTCCTTGCCTTCCGTTACTATTTCCTTGAATTGCCGTAGATTGTCTAGCCTTGCGTTGTCGTGACTTAGCCTTCCCTTGCCTGACCGTGCCTTGCCTTGTATTGCCTAGCCGTGCGTTGTCGTGCCTTAGCCTTTTTTCCCCTTGCTATAGCCTTGCTTGCCTTGCCTTGCTTTGCCTTCCCTTGCCGTGCCGTGCCTTCCGTCACTCTTGCCCTGCTTTGATTTGTCTTGCCTTCCTTGCCTTCCCTTATTCTTTCCTAGCCTTGCCGTGCATTGCCTAGCCTTGAGTTGTCGTGCCTTACCCTTGCCTTCGCTGACCGTGCCTTGCCTTGCCTTACTCTTTCCTTGCTTTACCGTGCATTTCAGAGCCGTGCGTTGTCCTGCCGTAGCCTTGTTTCCCCTTGCCATAGCCTTGCTTACCTTGCCTTGCTGTGCCTTCCCATCCCGTGCCGTGCCTTCCGTTACCCTTGCCTTACCTTGCTTTGCCTTGCCTTCCCTTACACTTTCCTTACCTTGTCGTTCATTTCCTAGCCTTGCGTTGTCGTGCATTAGGCTTGCCTTGCCTGACCGTGCCTTGCCTTACGTTACCCTTCCGTTGCCTTGCCTTGCGTCGAATAGCCGTGCGTTGTCGTGCCTTAGCCTTGTTTCCCCTTGCCATACCCTTCTTTGCCTTGCCTTCCTTTGCCTTCCCTTGCCGTGCCGTGCTTTCCGTTACCCTTGCCTTGCCTTGCTGTGCTTTGCCTTCCTTGCCTTCCGTTACTCTTTCCTTGCCTTGCCGTGCATTTCCTAGCCTGGCGTTCTTGTGCCTTATCCTTGTCTTCCCTGACCGTGCCTTGCCTTGCGTTACCATTTCCTTGCTGTGCGGTGCATTGCCTAGCCGTTGCTTTGTCGTGCCTTAGACTTGTTTCACCTTGTGATAGCCTTGCTTGCCTTGCCTTGCTTTGCCTTCCCTTCCCGTGTCCTGTCTTCCTTTACCCTTGCCTTCCCTTAGTTTCCCTTGCCTTCCTTGCCTTGCGTTACCGTTACCTTGCTGTGCGGTGCATTGCCTAGCCGTTGCTTTGTCGTGCCTTAGCCTTGTTTCCCCTTGCCATAGCCTTGATTGCCATGCCTTGCTTTGCCTTCCCTTGCGTGCCCTGCCTTCCGTTACCCTTGCCTTACCTTGCTTTGCCTTGCCTTCCCTGCGTTCCGTTACTCTTTCCTTGACTTGCCGTGCATTGCCTAGCCGTGCGTTTTCGTGCCTTAGCCTTGTTTCCCCTTGCCATAGCCTTGCTTGCCTTGCCTTGCTTTGCCTTCCATTGCCGTTCCGTGCCTTCCGTTACCCTTGCCTTGCCGCCTTGCCTTCCCTTGCCTTTCCGGTCCTTCCGTTACCATTGCCTTGCATTGCTTTGCCTTGGCTTCCTTGCCTTCCCTTACCCTTCCCTTGCATTGCCGTGCATTGCCTAGCCTTGCGTTGTCGTGCCTTAGCCTTGCCTTGCCTGGACCGTGCCTTGCCTTGCGTTACCCTTCACTTGCCTTGCCGTGCGTTGCCTAGCCGTCCGTTGTCGTTCCTTAGGCTTGTTTCCCCTTGCCATAGCCTTGCTGGCCTTGCCATGCCTTGCATTGCTTTCCCTTTCCGTGGTGTGCCTTCCGTTACTCTTGCCTTGCCTTGATTTGTCTTGCCATCCTTGCCTTCCGTTACTCTTTCCTTGCCTTGCCGTCCATTGCCTATCCTTGCGTTGTCGTGCCTTAGCTTTCCCCTGCCTGACCGTGCCTTGCCTTGCGTTACCCTTTCCTTGCCTCACCTTGCATTGCCTAGCCTTGCGTTGTCGTGCCTTAGTCTTCCTTCCCCTTGCCATAGCCTTGCTTTCCTTGCTTTGCGTTGCCTTCCCTTACCGTGTAGTGCCTTCTGTTACCCTTGCCTTGTGTTGCTTTGCCTTGCCTTCCTTGCCTTCTGTTAATCTTTCTTTGCCTTGCCGTGCATTGCCTAGCCATCCGTTGTCGTGCCTTAGCCTTGCCTTGCCTGACCGTTCGTTGCCTTACGTTACCCTTTCGTTGCCTTGCCGTTGGTCCCCTAGCCGTGCGTTGTCGTGCCTTAGCCTTGTTTCCCCTTGCCATAACCTTGCTGCGTTGCCTTGCTTTGCCTTCCGTTGCCGTGCCGTGACTTCCGTTACCATTGCCTTGCTTTGCCTTGCCTTCCTTGCCTTCCGTTACTCTTTACTTGAATTCCCGTGCATTGCCTAGCCTTGCATTTTCGTTCCTTATCCTTGCCTTGCCTGACCGTGCCATGCCTTGCGTTACCCGTTCCTTGCTTTGCGTGCATTACCTAGCCGTTGCTTTGTCGTATCTTAGCCTTGTTTCCCCTTGCGATAGCCTTGCTTGGCTTGCCTTGCCTTGCTTTGCCTTCCTTTGCCGTGCCGTGCCTTCCGTTACCCTTGCCTTGCTTTGCCTTGCGTTCCTTGTCTACCGTTGCTCTTTACTTGAATTCCCGTGCATTGCCATGCCTTGCGTTGTCGTGCCTTAGCCTTGCCTTGCCTGACCGTGGTTTACCATACGTTACCCTTTCCTTGCCTTGCCGTGCATTTCCTAGCCGTACGTTGTCGTGCCCTAGCCTTGTTTCCCCTTGCCATAGCCTTGCTTGCCATTCCTTGCTTTGCCTTCGCTTGGCGTGCCGTGCCTTCCGTTACCCTTGCCTTGCCTTGCTTTGCCTTGCCTTCATTGTCTTGCGTTACCCTTTCTTTGCCTTGCCGTGCATTGCCTAGCCGTGCGTTGTCGTGCCTTAGCCTTGTTTCTCCTTCCTATAGCCTTTCTTGCCTTGCCTTGCTTTGCCTTCCCTTGACGTTCCGTGCCTTCTGTTACACTTGCCTTGCTGTGCTTTGCCTTCCTTGCCTTCCTTTAATCTTTCCTTGCCTTGCCGTACATTGCCTAGCCTGGCTTTGTCGTGCCTTAGACGTGCCTTGCCAAACCGTGCCTTGCCTTGCGTTACCATTTCCTTGCCTTGCCGTGCGTTGCCTAGCCGTGCGTTTTCGTGCCTTAGCCTTGTTTCCCCTTGCCATAACCTTGCTGCGTTGCCTTGCTTTGCCTTCCGTTGCCGTGCCGTGACTTCCGTTACCATTGCCTTGCTTTGCCTTGCCTTCCTTGCCTTCCGTTACTCTTTACTTGAATTCCCGTGCATTGCCTAGCCTTGCATTTTCGTTCCTTATCCTTGCCTTGCCTGACCGTGCCATGCCTTGCGTTACCCGTTCCTTGCTTTGCGTGCATTACCTAGCCGTTGCTTTGTCGTATCTTAGCCTTGTTTCCCCTTGCGATAGCCTTGCTTGGCTGGCCTTGCCTTGCTTTGCCTTCCCTTGCCGTGCCGTGCCTTCCGTTACCCTTGCCTTGCTTTGCCTTGCCTTCCTTGCCTTCCGTTACTCTTTAGTTGAATTCCCGTGCATTGCCTAGTCTTGCGTTGTCGTGCCTTAACCTTGCTTTGCCTTGCCTTCCTTGTCTTGCGTTACCCTTTCTTTGCCTTGCCGTGCATGGCCTAGCCGTGCGTTGTCGTGCCTTAGCCTTGTATCCCCTTGCGATAGCCTTGCTTGCCTTGCCTTGCTTTGCCTTCCCTTGCCGTTCCGTGCCTTCCGTTACCCTTGCCTTGCGTTGCTTTGCCTTCGCTTCCTTGACTTCCCTTACTCTTTCCTTGCCTTGTCGTTCATTTCCTAGCCTTGCGTTGTCGTGCCTTAGCCTTGCCTTCTCTGACCGTGCCTTGCCTTACGTTTCCCTTTCCTTCTCTTGCCGTTCATTGGCTAGCCGTGCGTTGTCGTGCCTTAGCCTTGGTTCCCCTTGCCATAGCCTTGTTTGCCTTGCCTTGCTTTGACTTCCATTGCCGTGCCGTGCCTTCCGTTTCCCTTGCCTTGCCTTGCTTGCCCTTGCCTTACTTGCCTTCCCTTACTCTTTCCTTGCCTTGCCGTGCATTGCCTAGCCTTGCGTTGTCGTGCCTTAGCTTTGCCTTGCCTGACCGTGCCTTGCCTTGCGTTACCCTTCTCTTGATTGCCGTGCATTGCCTAGCCGTTCGTTGAGTGCCTTAGTCTTGTTTCCCCTTGCCATAGACTTGCTTCCCTTGCGTTGCTTTGCCTTCCATTGCCGTCCCGTGCCTTCCGTTCCCCTTTCTTGCCTTGCTTTGCCTTGCCTTCCGTTACTCTTTCCTTGCCTTGCCGTGCATTGCCTACCCTTACGTTGTCGTGCCTTAACCTTGCCTTGCCTGACGGTACCTTGCCTTGCGTTACCCTTTCCTTACCTCACCTTGCATTGCCTAGCCTTGGGTTGTCGTGCCTTAGTCTTGTTTCACCTTGCGATAGCCTTGCTTGCCTTGCCTTGCTTTGCCTTCCCTTGCCGTGCCGTGCCTTCCGTTACCCTTGTCTTGCCTTGCTTTGCCTTACCTTCCTTGCCTTCCGTTACTCTTTCCTTGACTTGCCGTGCATTGCCTAGCCTTGAGTTGTCGTGCCTTAGCCTTGCCTTCGCTGACCGTGCCGTGCCTTGCGTTACTCTTTCCTTGCTATACCGTGCTTTTCAGAGCCATGCGTTGTCGTGCCTTAGCCTTGTTTCCCCTTGCCATAGCCTTTCTTGCCTTGCCTTGCTTTGCCTTCCCTTGCCGTGCCGTACCTTCCGTTACCCTTGCCTTGCTGTGCTTTGCCTTCCTTGCCTTCCCTTATTCTTCCCTTGCCTTGCCGTGCATTGCCTAGCCTTGAGTTGTAGTGCCTTACGCTTGCCTTCGCTGACCGTACCTTGCCTTGCGTTACTCTTTCCTTGCTTTACCGTGCATTTCAGAGCCGTGCGTTGTCCTGCCTTAACCTTGTTTGCCCTTGCCATAGCCTTGCTTACCTTGCCTTGCTGTGCCTTCCCTTGCCGTGCCGTGCCTTCCGTTACCCTTGCCTTGCTTTGCTTTGCCTTCCTTGCCTTCCCTTATTCTTCCCTTGCCTTGCCGTGCATTGCCTCGCCTTGAGTTGTCGTGCCTTACCCTTGCCTTCGCTGACCGTGTCTTGCCTTGCCTTACTATTTCCTTGCTTTAACGTGCATTTCAGAGCCGTGCGTTGTCCTGCCTTAGCCTTGTTTCCCCTTGCCATAGCCTTGCTTACCTTGCCTTGCTGTGCCTTCCCTTGCCGTGCCGTGCCTTCCGTTACCCTTGCCTTACCTTGCTTTGCCTTGCCTTCCCTTACACTTTCCTTACCTTGTCGTTCATTTCCTAGCCTTGCGTTGTCGTGCCTTAGCCTTGCCTTAGCTGGCCGTGCCTTGCCTTACGTTACCCATCCGTTGCCTTGCCTTGCGTCGCCTAGCCGTGCGTTGTCGTGCCTTAGCCTTGTTTCCCCTTACCATAGCCTTGCTTGCCTTGCCTTCCTTTGCCTTCCCTTGCCATGCCGTGCCTTCCTTTACCCTTGCCTTGCCTTGCTTTGCCATGCCTTCCTTGCATTCCGTTACTCTTTCCTTGCCTTGCCGTGCATTTCCTACCCTGGCGTTGTCGTGCCTTATCCTTGCCTTGCCTGACCGTGCATTGTCTTGAGTTACCCTTTCCTTGCTTTGCGGTGCATTGCCTAGCCGTGCGTTGTCCTGCCTTAGCCTTGTTTCTCCTTCCTATAGCCTTGCTTGCCTTGCCTTCCTTGTCTTGCGTTACCCTTTCTTTGCCTTGCCGTGCATTGCCTAGCCGTGCGTTGTCGTGCCTTAGCCTTGTTTCTCCTTCCTATAGCCTTGCTTGCCTTGCCTTGCTTTGCCTTCCCTTGACGTTCCGTGCCTTCTGTTACCCTTGCCTTGCTGTGCTTTGCCTTCCTTGCCTTCCTTTAATCTTTCCTTGCCTTGCCGTTCATTGCCGAGCCTTTCGTTGTCGTGACTTAGCCTTGCCTTGCCTGACCGTTGCTTCCCTTACATTACCCTTGCCTTGACTTGCCGTGCATTGCCTCGCCGTGCGTTGTCGTGCCTTAGCCTTGTTTCCCATTGCCATAGACTTGCTTGTCTTGCCTTGCCTTGCTTGCTTTGCCTTCCCTTGCCGTTCCGTGCCTTCCGTTACCCTTGCCTTGCTTTGCCTTGCCTTCCTTGCCTTCCGTTACTCTTTATTTGAATTCCCGTGCATTGCCTAGTCTTGCGTTGTCGTGCCTTAGCCTTGCTTTTCCTTGCCTTACTTGTCTTGCGTTACCCTTTCTTTGCCTTGCCGTTCATTGCCTAGCCTTGCGTTGTCGTGACTTAGCCTTGTGTCCCCTTGCGATAGCCTTGCTTGCCTTGCCTTGCTTTGCCTTCCCTTGCCGTTCCGTGCCTTCCGTTACCCTTGCCTTGCGTTGCTTTGCCTTCGCTTCCTTTACTTCCCTTACTCTTTCCTTGCCTTGTCGTTCATTTCCTAGCCTGGCGTTGTCGTGCCTAATCCTTGCCTTGCCTGACCGTGCATTGTCTTGCGTTACCCTTTCCTTGCTTTGCGGTGCATTGCCTAGCCGTTGCTTTGTCCTGCCTTAGCCTAGTTTCCTCTTGCCATAGCCTTGCTTGCCTTGCCTTGATTTGCCTTCCCTTCCCGTGTCGTGTCTTCCTTTACCCTTGCATTGCCTTGCTTTCCCTTGCCTTACTTGCCTTGCGTTGCTCTTTCCTTGCCTTGCCGTGCATTGCCTAGCCCTGCGTTGTCGTGCCTTAGCCTTGCCTTGCATGACCGTGCCTTTCCCTGCGTTAAACCTTCCTTCCCTTGCCGTGCATTGCCTAGCCTTGCGTTGTCGTGCCTTAGCCTTGCCTTGCCTTGCCTACACAAGGCTTGCCTTTCGTTACCCTTTCCTTTCCTTGCAGTGCGTTGCCTAGCAATGCGTTCTCGTGCCTTAGCCTTGTTTCCCCTTGCCATAGCCTAGCTTGGTTGCTTTGCTTTGCATTCCCTTGCCGTGCCGTGCCTTCTGTTACCCTTGCCTTGCCTTGATTTGTCTTGCCATCCTTGCCTTCCGTTACTCTTTCCTTGACTTGCCGTCCATTGCCTAGCCTTGCGTTGTCGTGCCTTAGGTTTGCCTTGCCTAACCGTGCCTTGCCTTGCGTTACCCTTCACTTGATTGCCGTGCATTGCCTAGCCGTCTGTTGCGTGCCTTAATCTTGTTTCCCATTGCCATAGCCTTGCTTCCCTTGCTTTGCTTTGCCTTCCATTGCCGTGCCGTGCCTTCCGTTCCCCTTTCTTGCCTTCCTTTACCTTGACTTCCTTGCCTTCCGTTACGCTTTCCGTACCTTGCCGTGCATTGCCTACCCTTGCGTTGTCGTGCCTTAACCTTGCCTTGCCTGACGGTACCTTGCCTTGCGTTACCCTTTCCTTGCCTCACCTTGCATTGCCTAGCCTTGCGTTGTCGTGCCTTAGACGTGTTTCACCTTGCAATGTCCTTGCTTGCCTTTCCTTGCTTTGCCTTCCCTTGCCGCTGCCGTGCCTTCCGTTACCCTTGTCTTGCCTTGCTTTGCCTTGCCTTCCTTGCCTTTCGTTACTCTTTCCTTGCCTTGCCGTACATTGCCTAGCCTGGCGTTGTCGTGCCTTAGTCGTGCCTTGCCTGACCGTTCATTGTCTTGCGTTACCCTTTACTTTCTTTGCGGTGCATTGCCTAGGGGTTGCTTTGTCCTGCCTTAACCTTGTTTCTTCTTCCTATAGCCTTGCTTGCCTTGCCTTCCTTGTCTTGCGTTACCCTTTCTTTGCCTTGCCGTGCATTGCCTAGCCGTGCGTTGTCGTGCCTTAGCCTTGTTTCCCCTTGCCATAGCCTTGCTTGCCTTGCCTTGCTTTGCCTTCACTTGACGTTCCGTGCCTTCTGTTACCCTTGCCTTGCTGTACTTTCCCTTCCTTGCCTTCCTTTAATCTTTCCTTGCCTTGCCGTTCATTGCCTAGCCTTTCGTTGTCGTGACTTAGCCTTGCCTTGCCTGACCGTTGCTTCCCTTACATGACCCTTGCCTTGCCTTGCCGTGCATTGCCTCGCCGTGCGTTGTCGTGCCTTAGCCTTGTTTCCCCTTGCGATAGCCTTGCTTGTCTTGCCTTGCCTTGCTTTGCCTTCCCTTGCCGTTCCGTGCCTTCCGTTACCCTTGCCTTGCTTTGCCTTGCCTTCCTTGCCTTCCGTTACTCTTTATTTGAATTACCGTGCATTGCCTACTCTTGCTTTGTCGTGCCTTAGCCTTGCTTTGCCTTGCCTTCCTTGTCTTGCGTTACCCTTTCTTTGCCTTGCCGTGCATGGCCTAGCCGTGCGTTGTCGTGCCTTAGCCTTGTATCCCCTTGCGATAGCCTTGCTTGCCTTGCCTTGCTTTGCCTTCCCTTGCCGTTCCGTGCCTTCCGTTACCCTTGCCTTGCGTTGCTTTGCCTTCGCTTCCTTTACTTCCCTTACTCCTTCCTTGCCTTGTCGTTCATTTCCTAGCCTGGCGTTGTCGTGCCTTATCCTTGCCTTGCCTGACCGTGCATTGTCTTGCGTTACCCTTTCCTTGCTTTGCGGTGCATTGCCTAGCCGTTGCTTTGTCCTGCCTTAGCCTAGTTTCCTCTTTTCATAGCCTTGCTTGCCTTGCCTTGATTTGCCTTCCCTTCCCGTGTCGTGTCTTCCTTTACCCTTACATTGCCTTGCTTTCCCTTGCCTTCCTTGCCTTGCGTTGCTCTTTCCTTGCCTTTCCGTGCATTGCCTAGCCCTCCGTTGTCGTGCCTTAGCCTTGCCTTGCCTGACCGTGCCTTTCCCGGCGTTAAACTTTCCTTGCCTTGCCGTGCATTGCCTAGCCTTGCGTTGTCGTGCCTTAGCCTTGCCTTGCCTACACATGGCTTGCCTTGCGTTACCCTTTCCTTGCCTTGCAGTGCGTTGCCTAGCCGTGCGTTCTCGTGCCTTAGCCTTCTTTCCCCTTGCCATAGCCTTGCTTGGTTGCCTTGCTTTGCCTTCCCTTGCCGTGCCGTGCCTTCTGTTACCCTTGCCTTGCCTTGATTTGTCTTGCCATCCTTGCCTTCCGTTACTCTTTACTTGCCTTGCCGTCCATTGCCTAGCCTTGCGTTGTCGTGCCTTAGTTTTGCCTTGCCTAACCGTGCCTTGCCTTGCGTTACCCTTCACTTGATTGCCGTGCATTGCCTAGCCGTCTGTTGTGTGCCTTAATCTTGTTTCCCATTGCCATAGCCTTGCTTCCCTTGCGTTGCTTTGCCTTCCATTGCCGTGCCGTGCCTTCCGTTCCCCTTTCTTGCCTTCCTTTACCTTGCCTTCCTTGCCTTCCGTTACGCTTTCCGTGCCTTGCCGTGCATTGCCTACCCTTGCGTTGTCGTGCCTTAACCTTGCCTTGCCTCACGGTACCTTGCCTTGCGTTACCCTTTCCTTGCCTCACCTTGCATTGCCTTGCCTTGCGTTGTCGTGCCTTTGTCTTGCTTCACCTTGCCATGTCCTTGCTTGCCTTTCCTTGCTTTGCCTTCCCTTGCCGTGCCGTGCCTTCCGTTACCCTTGTCTTGCCTTGCTTTGCCTTGCCTTCCTTGCCTTCCGTTACTCTTTCCGTGCCTTGCCGTACATTGCCTAGCCTGGCGTTGTCGTGCCTTAGACGTGCCTTGCCACACCGTGCCTTGCCTTGCGTTACCCTTTACTTGCCTTGCCGTGCGTTGCCTAGCCGTGCGTTTTCGTGCCTTAGCCTTGTTTCCCCTTGCCATAACCTTACTCCGTTGCCTTGCTTTACCTTCCGTTGCCGTGCCGTGACTTCCGTTACCATTGCCTTGCTTTGCCTTGCCTTCCTTGCCTTCTGTTACTCTTTACTTGAATTCCCGTGCATTGCCTAGCCTTGCATTTTCGTTCCTTATCCTTGCCTTGCCTGACCGTGCCATGCCTTGCGTTACCCGTTCCTTGCTTTGCGTGCATTACCTAGCCATTGCTTTGTCGTATCGTAGCCTTGTTTCCCCTTGCGATAGCCTTGCTTGACTTGCCTTGCCTTGCTTTGCCTTCCTTTGCCGTGCCGTGCCTTCCGTTACCCTTGCCTTGTTTGCCTTGCCTTCCTTGTCTACCGTTGCTCTTTACTTGAATTCCCGTGCATTGCCTTGCCTTCCGTTGTCGTGCCTTAGCCTTGCCTTGCCTGACCGTGGTTTACCTTACGTTACCCTTTCCTTGTCTTGCCTTGCATTTCCTAGCCGTGAGTTGTCGTGCCTTAGCCTTGTTTCCCCTTGCCATAGCCTTGCTTGCCAATCCTTGCTTTGCCTTCGCTTGGCGTGCCGTGCCTTCCGTTACCCTTGCCTTGCCTTGCTTTGCCTTGCCTTCCTTGTCTTGCGTTACCCCTTCTTTGCCTTGCCGTGCATTGCCGAGCCGTGCGTTGTCGTGCCTTAGCCTTGTTTCTCCTTCCTATAGCCTTTCTTGCCTTGCCTTGCTTTGCCTTCCCTTGACGTTCCGTGCCTTCTGTTACCCTTGCCTTGCTGTGCTTTGCCTTCCTTGCCTTCCTTTAATCTTTCCTTGCCTTGCCGTTCATTGCCTAGCCTTGCGTTGTCGTGACTTAGCCTTGCCTTGCCTGACCGTTGCTTTCCTTACATTACTCTTTCCTTGCCTTGCCGTGCATTGCCTCGCCGTGCGTTGTCGTGCCTTAGTCTTGTTTCCCATTGCCATAGCCTTGCTTGTCTTGCCTTGCCTTGCTTTGCCTTCCCTTGCCGTGCCGTGCCTTCCGTTACCCTTGCCTTGCCTTGCTTTGCCTTGCCTTCCTTGCCTTCCGTTACTCTTTCCTTGCCTTGCCGTACATTGCCTAGCCTGGCTTTGTCGTGCCTTAGACGTGCCTTGCCACACCGTGCCTTGCCTTGCGTTACCCTTTACTTGCCTTCCCGTGCGTTGCCTAGCCGTGCGTTTTCGTGCCTTAGCCTTGTTTCCCCTTGCCATAACCTTGCTGCGTTGCCTTGCTTTGCCTTCCGTTGCCGTGCCGTGACTTCCGTTACCATTGCCTTGCTTTGCCTTGCTTCCTTGCCTTCCGTTACTCTTTCCTTGAATTCCCGTGCATTGCCTAGCCTTGCATTTTCGTTCCTTAACCTTGCCTTGCCTGACCGTGCCATGCCTTGCGTTACCCGTTCCTTGCTTTGCGTGCATTACCTAGCCGTTGCTTTGTCGTATCTTAGCCTTGTTTCCCCTTGAGATAGCCTTGCTTGGCTGGCCTTGCCTTGCTTTGCCTTCCCTTGCCGTGCCCTGCCTTCCGTTACCCTTGCCTTGCTTTGCCTTGCCTTCCTTGTCTACCGTTGCTGTTTACTTGAATTACCGTGCATTGCCTTCCCTTGCGTTGTCGTGCCTTAGCCTTGCCTTGCCTGACCGTGGTTTACCTTACGTTACCCTTTCCTTGCCTTGCCTTGCATTTCCTAGCCGTGCGTTGTCGTGCCTTAGCCTTGTTTCTCCTTCCTATAGCCTTGCTTGCCTTGCCTTGCTTTGCCTTCCCTTGACGTTCCGTGCCTTCTGTTACCCTTGCCTTGCTGTGCTTTGCCTTGCTTGCCTTCCTTTAATCTTTCCTTGCCTTGCCGTTCATTGCCTAGCCTTGCGTTGTCGTGACTTAGCCTTGCCTTGCCTGACCGTTGCGTTCCTTACATTACCCTTGCCTTTCCTTGCCGTGCATTGCCTCGCCGTGCGTTGTCGTGCCTTAGCCTTGTTTGCCATTGCCATAACCTTGCTTGTCTTGCCTTGCCTTGCTTTGACTTCCCTTGCTGTGCCGTGCCTTCCGTTACCCTTGCCTTGCTTTGCCTTGCCTTCCTTGCCTTCCGTTACTCTTTATTTGAATTCCCGTGCATTGCCTAGTCTTGCGTTGTCGTGCCTTAACCTTGCTTTGCCTTGCCTTCCTTGTCTTGCATTACCCTTTCTTTGCCTTGCCGTGCATGGCCTAGCCGTGCGTTGTCGTGCCTTAGGCTTGTATCCCCTTGCGATAGCCTTGCTTGCCTTGCCTTCCCTTGCCGTTCCGTGCCTTCCGTTACCCTTGCCTTGCGTTGCTTTGCCTTCGCTTCCTTGACTTCCCTTACTCTTTCCTTGCCTTTTCGTTCATTTCCTAGCCTTGCGTTGTCGTGCCTTAGCCTTGCCTTGCCTGACCGTGCCTTTCCTTACGTTTCCCTTTCCTTCTCTTGCCGTTCATTGGCTAGCCGTGCGTTGTCGTGCCTTAGCCTTGGTTCCCCTTGCCATAGCCTTGTTTGCCTTGCCTTGCTTTGACTTCCATTGCCGTGCCGTGCCTTCCGTTTCCCTTGGCTTGCCTTGCTTCGCCTTGCCTTCCTTGCCTTCCGCTACTCTTTCCTTGCCTTGCCGTGCATTGCCTAGCCTTGCATTGTCGTGCCTTACACGTGCCTTGCCACACCGTGCCTTGCATTGCGTTACCCTTTCCTTTCCTTGCCGTTCATTTCTTAGCCGTGGGTTGTCGTGCCTTAGGCTAGTTTCCACTTTCCATAGCCTTGCTTGCTATGCCTTGCTTTGCCTTCCCTTGCCGTGCCGTACCTTCCGTTGCCCTTTCCTTGCCTTCCTTTGCCTTGCCTGCCTTGCCTTGCGTAACCCTTTCTTTGCCTTGCCGTGCATTGCCTAGCCGTGCGTTGTCGTGCCTTAGCCTTGTTTCCCTTTGCTATAGCCTTGCTTGCCTTGCCTTGCTTTGCCTTCCCTTGCCGTGCCGTGCCTTCTGTTACTCTTGATAAGCTTTGCTTTGGCTTGCCTTCCTTGCCTTCCGTTACTCTTTCCTTGCCTTGCCGTACATTGCGTAGACTTGCGTTGTCGTGCCTTAGCCTTGTCTTTCCTGACCGTGCCTTGCCTTACGTTACCCTTTCGTTGCCTTGCCGTGCGTCGCCAGCCGTGCGTTCCCGTGCATTATCCTTGCTTCCCCTTGCCAGAGCCTTGCTTGCCTTGTCTTACTTTGCCTTCCGTTGCCGTGCCTTCAGTTACCCTTGCCTTGCCTTCTTTGCCTTGCCTTCCTTGCGTTTTGTTACTCTTTCCTTGTCTTCCCGTGCATTGCCTAGCCTTGCCTTGCCGTGCCTTATCCTTGCCTTGCCTGACCGTGGCATGCCTTGCGTTACCCGTTCCTTGCTTTGCCATGCATTACCTAGCCGTTGCTTTGTCGTGCCTTAGCCTTGTTTCCCCTTGCGATATCCTTGCTTGGCTGGCCTTGCCTTGCTTTGCCTTCCCTTGCCGTGCCGTGCCTTCCATTACCCTTGCCTTGCTTTGCCTTGCCTTCCTTGCCTTCCGTTACTCTTTATTTGAATTCCCGTGCATTGCCTAGTCTTGCGTTGTCGTGCCTTAGCCTTGCTTTGCCTTGCCTTCCTTGTCTTGCGTTACCCTTTCTTTGCCTTGCCGTGCATGGCCTAGCCGTGCGTTGTCGTGCCTTAGCCTTGTATCCCCTTGAGATAGCCTTGCTTGCCTTGCCTTGCTTTGCCTTCCCTTGCCGTGCCGTGCCTTCCGTTACCCTTGCCTTGCGTTACTTTGCCTTGGCTTCCTTGCCTTCCCTTACTCTTTCCTTGACTTGTCGTTCATTTCCTAGCCTTGCGTTGTCGTGCCTTAGCTTTGCCTTGCCTGACCGTGCCTTGCCTTGCGTTACCCTTCTCTTGATTGCCGTGCATTGCCTAGCCGTTCGTTGAGTGCCTTAGTCTTGTTTCCCCTTGCCATAGCCTTGCTTCCCTTGCGTTGCTTTGCCTTCCATTGCCGTCCCGTGCCTTCCGTTCCCCTTTCTTGCCTTGCTTTGCCTTGCCTTCCTTGCCTTCCGTTACTCTTTCCTTGCCTTGCCGTGCATTGCCTACCCTTACGTTGTCGTGCCTTAACCTTGCCTTGCCTGACGGTACCTTGCCTTGCGTTACCCTTTACTTGCCTCACCTTGCATTGCCTAGCCTTGCGTTGTCGTGCCTTAGTCTTGTTTCACCTTGCCATAGCCTTGCTTCCCTTGCGTTGCTTTGCCTTCCCTTGCCGTTCCGTGCCTTCCGTTACCCTTGCCTTGCGTTGCTTTGCCTTCGCTTCCTTGACTTCCCTTACTCTTTCCTTGCCTTGCCGTGCATTGCCTAGCCTTGCGTTGTCGTGCCTTAGCTTTGCCTTGCCTGACCTTGCTTTGCCTTCCGTTACCCTTCTCTTGATTGCCGTGTATTGCCTAACCGTTCGTTGAGTGCTTTAGTCTTGTTTCACCTTGCGATAGCCTTGCTTGCCTTGCCTTGCTTTGCCTTCCCTTGCCTTGCCCTGCCTTCCGTTACCCTTGCCTTGCGTTACTTTGCCTTGGCTTCCTTGCCTTCCCTTACTCTTTCCTTGACTTGTCGTTCATTTCCTAGCCTTGCGTTGTCGTGCCATAGCCTTGCCTTGCATGACCGTGCCTTGCCTTACGTTACCCTTTCGTTGCCTTTCCGTGGGTCCCGTAGCCGTGCGTTGTCGTGCCTTAGGCTTGTTTCCCCTTGCCATAGCCTTGCTTGCCTTGCCATGCCTTGCATTGCCTTCCCTTGCCGTGCCGTGCCTTCCGTTACCCTTGTCTTGCCTTGCTTTGCCTTACCTTCCTTGCCTTCCGTTACTCTTTCCTTGACTTGCCGTGCATTGCCTAGCCTTGAGTTGTCGTGCCTTAGCCTTGCCTTCGCTGACCGTGCCGTGCCTTGCGTTACTCTTTCCTTGCTATACCGTGCATTTCAGAGCCATGCGTCGTCGTGCCTTAGCCTTGTTTCCCCTTGCCATAGCCTTTCTTGCCTTGCCTTGCTTTGCCTTCCCTTGCCGTGCCGTACCTTCCGTTACCCTTGCCTTGCTGTGCTTTGCCTTCCTTGCCTTCCCTTATTCTTCCCTTGCCTTGCCGTGCATTGCCTAGCCTTGAGTTGTAGTGCCTTACGCTTGCCTTGCCTGACCGTGCCATGCCTTGCGTTACCCGTTCCTTGCTTTGCGTGCATTACCTAGCCATTGCTTTGTCGTATCGTAGCCTTGTTTCCCCTTGCGATAGCCTTGCTTGGCTTGCCTTGCCTTGCTTTGCCTTCCTTTGCCGTGCCGTTCCTTCCGTTACCCTTGCCTTGTTTGCCTTGCCTTCCTTGTCTACCGTTGCTCTTTACTTGAATTCCCGTGCATTGCCTTGCCTTCCGTTGTCGTGCCTTAGCCTTGCCTTGCCTGACCGTGGTTTACCTTACGTTACCCTTTCCTTGCCTTGCCGTGCATTTCCTAGCCGTGCGTTGTCGTGCCTTAGCCTTGTTTCCCCTTGCCATAGCCTTGCTTGCCATACCTTGCTTTGCCTTCGCTTGGCGTGCCGTGCCTTCCGTTACCCTTGCCTTGCCTTGCTTTGCTTTGCCTTCCTTGTCTTGCGTTACCCCTTCTTTGCCTTGCCGTGCATTGCCGAGCCGTGCGTTGTCGTGCCTTAGCCTTGTTTCTCCTTCCTATAGCCTTTCTTGCCTTGCCTTGCTTTGCCTTCCCTTGACGTTCCGTGCCTTCTGTTACCCTTGCCTTGCTGTGCATTGCCTTCCTTGCCTTCCTTTAATCTTTCCTTGCCTTGCCGTTCATTGCCTAGCCTTGCGTTGTAGTGACTTAGCCTTGCCTTGCCTGACCGTTGCTTTCCTTACATTACTCTTTCCTTGCCTTGCCGTGCATTGCCTCGCCGTGCGTTGTCGTGCCTTAGCCTTGTTTCCCATTGCCATAGCCTTGCTTGTCTTGCCTTGCCTTGCTTTGCCTTCCCTTGCCGTGCCGTGCCTTCCGTTACCCTTGCCTTGCCTTGCTTTGCCTTGCCTTCCTTGCCTTCCGTTACTCTTTCCTTGCCTTGCCGTACATTGCCTAGCCTGGCTTTGTCGTGCCTTAGACGTGCCTTGCCACACCGTGCCTTGCCTTGCGTTACCCTTTCCTTGCCTTGTCGTGCGTTGCTAGCCGTGCGTTTTCGTACCTTAGCCTTGTTTCCCCTTGCCATAACCTTGCTGCGTTGCCTTGCTTTGCCTTCCGTTGCCGTGCCGTGACTTCCGTTACAATTGCCTTGCTTTGCCTTGCCTTCCTTGCCTTCCGTTACTCTTTCCTTGAATTCCCATGCATTGCCTAGCCTTGCATTTTCGTTCCTTATCCTTGCCTTGCCTGACCGTGCCATGCCTTGCGTTACCCGTTCCTTGCTTTGCGTGCATTACCTAGCCGTTGCTTTGTCGTATCTTAGCCTTGTTTCCCCTTGCGATAGCCTTGCTTGGCTGGCCTTGCCTTGCTTTGCCTTCCCTTCCGTGCCGTGCCTTCCGTTACCCTTGCCTTGCTTTGCCTTGCCTTCCTTGTCTACCGTTTCTCTTTACTTGAATTCCCGTGCATTGCCTTGCCTTGCGTTGTCGTGCCTTAGCCTTGCCTTGCCTGACCGTGGTTTACCTTACGTTACCCTTTCCTTGCCTTGCCTTGCATTTCCTAGCCGTGCGTTGTCGTGCCTTAGCCTTGTTTCTCCTTCCTATAGCCTTGCTTGCCTTGCCTTGCTTTGCCTTCCCTTGACGTTCCGTGCCTTCTGTTACCCTTGCCTTGCTGTGCTTTGCCTTCCTTGCCTTCCTTTAATCTTTCCTTGCCTTGCCGTTCATTGCCTAGCCTTGCGTTGTCGTGACTTAGCCTTGCCTTGCCTGACCGTTGCGTTCCTTACATTACCCTTGCCTTTCCTTGCCGTGCATTGCCTCGCCGTGCGTTGTCGTGCCTTAGCCTTGTTTGCCATTGCCATAACCTTGCTTGTCTTGCCTTGCCTTGCTTTGACTTCCCTTGCTGTGCCGTGCCTTCCGTTACCCTTGCCTTGCTTTGCCTTGCCTTCCATGCCTTCCGTTACTCTTTATTTGAATTCCCGTGCATTTCCTAGTCTTGCGTTGTCGTGCCTTAGCCTTGCTTTGCCTTGCCTTCCTTGTCTTGCATTACCCTTTCTTTGCCTTGCCGTGCATGGCCTAGCCGTGCGTTGTCGTGCCTTAGGCTTGTATCCCCTTGCGATAGCCTTGCTTGCCTTGCCTTCCCTTGCCGTTCCGTGCCTTCCGTTACCCTTGCCTTGCGTTGCTTTGCCTTCGCTTCCTTGACTTCCCTTACTCTTTCCTTGCCTTTTCGTTCATTTCCTAGCCTTGCGTTGTCGTGCCTTAGCCTTGCCTTGCCTGACCGTGCCTTTCCTTACGTTTCCCTTTCCTTCTCTTGCCGTTCATTGGCTAGCCGTGCGTTGTCGTGCTTTAGCCTTGGTTCCCCTTGCCATAGCCTTGTTTGCCTTGCCTTGCTTTGACTTCCATTGCCGTGCCGTGCCTTCCGTTTCCCTTGGCTTGCCTTGCTTGGCCTTGCCTTCCTTGCCTTCCGCTACTCTTTCCTTGCCTTGCCGTGCATTGCCTAGCCTTGCATTGTCGTGCCTTACACGTGCCTTGCCACACCGTGCCTTGCATTGCGTTACCCTTTCCTTGCCTTGCCGTTCATTTCTTAGCCGTGGGTTGTCGTGCCTTAGGCTAGTTTCCCCTTTCCATAGCCTAGCTTGCTATGCCTTGCTTTGCCTTCCCTTGCCGTGCCGTACCTTCCGTTGCCCTTTCCTTGCCTTCCTTTGCTTTGCCTGCCTTGCCTTGCGTAACCCTTTCTTTGCCTTGCCGTGCATTGCCTAGCCGTGCGTTGTCGTGCCTTAGCCTTGTTTCCCTTTGCTATAGCCTTGCTTGCCTTGCCTTGCTTTGCCTTCCCTTGCCGTTCCGTGCCTTCCGTTACCCTTGCCTTGCGTTGCTTTGCCTTGGCTTCCTTGCCTTCCCTTACTCTTTCCTTGACTTGTCGTTCATTTCCTAGCCTTGCGTTGTCGTGCCTTAGCTTTGCCTTGCCTGACCGTGCCTTGCCTTGCGTTACCCTTCTCTTGATTGCCGTGCATTGCCTAGCCGTTCGTTGAGTGCCTTAGTCTTGTTTCCCCTTGCCATAGCCTTGCTTCCCTTGCGTTGCTTTGCCTTCCATTGCCGTCCCGTGCCTTCCGTTCCCCTTTCTTGCCTTGCTTTGCCTTGCCTTCCTTGCCTTCCGTTACTCTTTCCTTGCCTTGCCGTGCATTGCCTACCCTTACGTTGTCGTGCCTTAACCTTGCCTTGCCTGACGGTACCTTGCCTTGCGTTACCCTTTACTTGCCTCACCTTGCATTGCCTAGCCTTGCGTTGTCGTGCCTTAGCCTTGTTTCCCCTTCCCATAGCCTTGTTTGCCTTGCTTTGCTTTGCCTTCCCTTGCCGTTCCGTGCCTTCCGTTACCCTTGCCTTGCGTTGCTTTGCCTTCGCTTCCTTGACTTCCCTTACTCTTTCCTTGCCTTGCCGTGCATTGCCTAGCCTTGCGTTGTCGTGCCTTAGCTTTGCCTTGCCTGACCGTGCTTTGCCTTGCGTTACCCTTCTCTTGATTGCCGTGTATTGCCTAACCGTTCGTTGAGTGCTTTAGTCTTGTTTCACCTTGCGATAGCCTTGCTTGCCTTGCCTTGCTTTGCCTTCCCTTGCCTTGCCCTGCCTTCCGTTACCCTTGCCTTGCGTTACTTTGCCTTGGCTTCCTTGCCTTCCCTTACTCTTTCCTTGACTTGTCGTTCATTTCCTAGCCTTGCGTTGTGTGCCATAGCCTTGCCTTGCATGACCGTGCCTTGCCTTACGTTACCCTTTCGTTGCCTTTCCGTGGGTCCCGTAGCCGTGCGTTGTCGTGCCTTAGGCTTGTTTCCCCTTGCCATAGCCTTGCTTGCCTTGCCATGCCTTGCATTGCTTTCCCTTGCCGTGCCGTGCCTTCCGTTACCCTTGTCTTGCCTTGCTTTGCCTTACCTTCCTTGCCTAAAGTTACTCTTTCCTTGACTTGCCGTGCATTGCCTAGCCTTGAGTTGTTGTGCCTTAGCCTTGCCTTCGCTGACCGTGCCGTGCCTTGCGTTACTCTTTCCTTGCTATACCGTGCATTTCAGAGCCATGCGTTGTCGTGCCTTAGCCTTGTTTCCCCTTGCCATAGCCTTTCTTGCCTTGCCTTGCTTTGCCTTCCCTTGCCGTGCCGTACCTTCCGTTACCCTTGCCTTGCTGTGCTTTGCCTTCCTTGCCTTCCCTTATTCTTCCCTTGCCTTGCCGTGCATTGCCTAGCCTTGAGTTGTAGTGCCTTACGCGTGCCTTCGCTGACCGTGCCTTGCCTTGCGTTACTCTTTCCTTGCTTTACCGTGCATTTCAGAGCCGTGCGTTGTCCTGCCTTAACCTTGTTTCCCCTTGCCATAGCCTTGCTTACCTTGCCTTGCTGTGCCTTCCCTTGCCGTGCCGTGCCTTCCGTTACCCTTGCCTTGTTGTGCTTTGCCTTCCTTGCCTTCCCTTATTCTTCCCTTGCCTTGCCGTGCATTGCCTCGCCTTGAGTTGTCGTGCCTTACCCTTGCCTTCGCTGACCGTGCCTTGCCTTGCCTTACTCTTTCCTTGCTTTACCGTGCATTTCAGAGCCGTGCGTTGTCCTGCTTTAGCCTTGTTTCCCCTTGCCATAGCCTTGCTTACCTTGCCTTGCTGTGCCTTCCCTTGCCGTGCCGTGCCTTCCGTTACCCTTGCCTTACCTTGCTTTGCCTTTCCTTCCCTTACACTTTCCTTACCTTGTCGTTCATTTCCTAGCCTTGCGTTGTCGTGCCTTAGCCTTGCCTTAGCTAGCCGTGCCTTGCCTTACGTTACCCATCCGTTGCCTTGCCTTGCGTCGCCTAGCCGTGCGTTGTCGTGCCTTAGGCTTGTTTCCCCTTACCATAGCCTTGCTTGCCTTGCCTTCCTTTGCCTTCCCTTGCCATGCCGTGCCTTCCTTTACCCTTGCCTTGCCTTGCTTTGCCATGCCTTCCTTGCATTCCGTTACTCTTTCCTTGCCTTGCCGTGCATTTCCTACCCTGGCGTTGTCGTGCCTTATCCTTGCCTTGCCTGACCGTTCATTGTCTTGCGTTACCCTTTCCTTTCTTTGCGGTGCATTGCCTAGGGGTTGCTTTGTCCTGCCTTAGCCTTGTTTCTTCTTCCTATAGCCTTGCTTGCCTTGCCTTCCTTGTCTTGCGTTACCCTTTCTTTGCCTTGCCGTGCATTGCCTAGCCGTGCGTTGTCGTGCCTTAGCCTTGCTTGCCTTGCCGTCCTTGTCTTGTGTTACCCTTTCTTTGCCTTGCCGTGCATTGCCTAGCCGTGCGTTGTCGTGCCTTAGCCTTGTTTCCCCTTGCCATAGCCTTGCTTGCCTTGCCTTGCTTTGCCTTCCCTTGACGTTCCGTGCCTTCTGTTACACTTGCCTTGCTGTACTTTGCCTTCCTTGCCTTCCTTTAATCTTTCCTTGCCTTGCCGTTCATTGCCTAGCCTTTCGTTGTCGTGACTTAGCCTTGCCTTGCCTGACCGTTGCTTCCCTTACATGACCCTTGCCTTGCCTTGCCGTGCATTGCCTCGCCGTGCGTTGTCGTGCCTTAGCCTTGTTTCCCCTTGCGATAGCCTTGCTTGTCTTCCCTTGCCTTGCTTTGCCTTCCCTTGCCGTTCCGTGCCTTCCGTTGCCCTTGCCTTGCTTTGCCTTGCCTTCCTTGCCTTCCGTTACTCTTTATTTGAATTACCGTGCATTGCCTAGTCTTGCGTTGTCGTGCCTTAGCCTTGCTTTGCCTTGACTTCCTTGTCTTGCGTTACCCTTTCTTTGCCTTGCCGTGCATGGCCTAGCCGTGCGTTGTCGTGCCTTAGCCTTGTATCCCCTTGCGATAGCCTTGCTTGCCTTGCCTTGCTTTGCCTTCCCTTGCCGTTCCGTGCCTTCCGTTACCCTTGCCTTGCGTTGCTTTGCCTTCGCTTCCTTTACTTCCCTTACTCCTTCCTTGCCTTGTCGTTCATTTCCTAGCCTGGCGTTGTCGTGCCTTATCCTTGCCTTGCCTGACCGTGCATTGTCTTGCGTTACCCTTTCCTTGCTTTGCGGTGCATTGCCTAGCCGTTGCTTTGTCCTGCCTTAGCCTAGTTTCCTCTTGCCATAGCCTTGCTTGCCTTGCCTTGATTTGCCTTCCCTTCCCGTGTCGTGTCTTCCTTTACCCTTATATTGCCTTGCTTTCCCTTGCCTTCCTTGCCTTGCGTTGCTCTTTCCTTGCCTTTCCGTGCATTGCCTAGCCCTGCGTTGTCGTGCCTTAGCCTTGCCTTGCCTGACCGTGCCTTTCCCGGCGTTAAACTTTCCTTGCCTTGCCGTGCATTGCCTAGCCTTGCGTTGTCCTGCCTTAGCCTTGCCTTGCCTACACATGGCTTGCCTTGCGTTACCCTTTCCTTGCCTTGCAGTGCGTTGCCTAGCCGTGCGTTCTCGTGCCTTAGCCTTGTTTCCCCTTGCCATAGCCTTGCTTGGTTGCCTTGCTTTGCCTTCCCTTGCCGTGCCGTGCCTTCTGTTACCCTTGCCTTGCCTTGATTTGTCTTGCCATCCTTGCCTTCCGTTACTCTTTACTTGCCTTGCCGTCCATTGCCTAGCCTTGCGTTGTCGTGCCTTAGCTTTGCCTTGCCTAACCGTGCCTTGCCTTGCGTTACCCTTCACTTGATTGCCGTGCATTGCCTAGCCGTCTGTTGCGTGCCTTAATCTTGTTTCCCATTGCCATAGCCTTGCTTCCCTTGCGTTGCTTTGCCTTCCATTGCCGTGCCGTGCCTTCCGTTCCCCTTTCTTGCCTTCCTTTACCTTGCCTTCCTTGCCTTCCGTTACGCTTTCCGTGCCTTGCCGTGCATTGCCTACCCTTGCGTTGTCGTGCCTTAACCTTGCCTTGCCTGACGGTACCTTGCCTTGCGTTACCCTTTCCTTGCCTCACCTTGCATTGCCTAGCCTTGCGTTGTCGTGCCTTTGTCTTGTTTCACCTTGCCATGTCCTTGCTTGCCATGCCTTGCATTGCTTTCCCTTGCCGTGCCGTGCCTTCCGTTACCCTTGTCTTGCCTTGCTTTGCCTTACCTTCCTTGCCTAAAGTTACTCTTTCCTTGACTTGCCGTGCATTGCCTAGCCTTGAGTTGTCGTGCCTTAGCCTTGCCTTCGCTGACCGTGCCGTGCCTTGCGTTACTCTTTCCTTGCTATACCGTGCATTTCAGAGCCATGCGTTGTCCTGCCTTAGCCTTGTTTCCCCTTGCCATAGCCTTTCTTGCCTTGCCTTGCTTTGCCTTCCCTTGCCGTGCCGTACCTTCCGTTACCCTTGCCTTGCTGTGCTTTGCCTTCCTTGCCTTCCCTTATTCTTCCCTTGCCTTGCCGTGCATTGCCTAGCCTTGAGTTGTAGTGCCTTACGCGTGCCTTCGCTGACCGTGCCTTGCCTTGCGTTACTCTTTCCTTGCTTTACCGTGCATTTCAGAGCCGTGCGTTGTCCTGCCTTAACCTTGTTTCCCCTTGCCATAGCCTTGCTTACCTTGCCTTGCTGTGCCTTCCCTTGCCGTGCCGTGCCTTCCGTTACCCTTGCCTTGTTGTGCTTTGCCTTCCTTGCCTTCCCTTATTCTTCCCTTGCCTTGCCGTGCATTGCCTCGCCTTGAGTTGTCGTGCCTTACCCTTGCCTTCGCTGACCGTGCCTTGCCTTGCCTTACTCTTTCCTTGCTTTACCGTGCATTTCAGAGCCGTGCGTTGTCCTGCTTTAGCCTTGTTTCCCCTTGCCATAGCCTTGCTTACCTTGCCTTGCTGTGCCTTCCCTTGCCGTGCCGTGCCTTCCGTTACCCTTGCCTTACCTTGCTTTGCCTTTCCTTCCCTTACACTTTCCTTACCTTGTCGTTCATTTCCTAGCCTTGCGTTGTCGTGCCTTAGCCTTGCCTTAGCTAGCCGTGCCTTGCCTTACGTTACCCATCCGTTGCCTTGCCTTGCGTCGCCTAGCCGTGCGTTGTCGTGCCTTAGGCTTGTTTCCCCTTACCATAGCCTTGCTTGCCTTGCCTTCCTTTGCCTTCCCTTGCCATGCCGTGCCTTCCTTTACCCTTGCCTTGCCTTGCTTTGCCATGCCTTCCTTGCATTCCGTTACTCTTTCCTTGCCTTGCCGTGCATTTCCTACCCTGGCGTTGTCGTGCCTTATCCTTGCCTTGCCTGACCGTTCATTGTCTTGCGTTACCCTTTCCTTTCTTTGCGGTGCATTGCCTAGGGGTTGCTTTGTCCTGCCTTAGCCTTGTTTCTTCTTCCTATAGCCTTGCTTGCCTTGCCTTCCTTGTCTTGCGTTACCCTTTCTTTGCCTTGCCGTGCATTGCCTAGCCGTGCGTTGTCGTGCCTTAGCCTTGCTTGCCTTGCCGTCCTTGTCTTGTGTTACCCTTTCTTTGCCTTGCCGTGCATTGCCTAGCCGTGCGTTGTCGTGCCTTAGCCTTGTTTCCCCTTGCCATAGCCTTGCTTGCCTTGCCTTGCTTTGCCTTCCCTTGACGTTCCGTGCCTTCTGTTACACTTGCCTTGCTGTACTTTGCCTTCCTTGCCTTCCTTTAATCTTTCCTTGCCTTGCCGTTCATTGCCTAGCCTTTCGTTGTCGTGACTTAGCCTTGCCTTGCCTGACCGTTGCTTCCCTTACATGACCCTTGCCTTGCCTTGCCGTGCATTGCCTCGCCGTGCGTTGTCGTGCCTTAGCCTTGTTTCCCCTTGCGATAGCCTTGCTTGTCTTGCCTTGCCTTGCTTTGCCTTCCCTTGCCGTTCCGTGCCTTCCGTTGCCCTTGCCTTGCTTTGCCTTGCCTTCCTTGCCTTCCGTTACTCTTTATTTGAATTACCGTGCATTGCCTAGTCTTGCGTTGTCGTGCCTTAGCCTTGCTTTGCCTTGACTTCCTTGTCTTGCGTTACCCTTTCTTTGCCTTGCCGTGCATGGCCTAGCCGTGCGTTGTCGTGCCTTAGCCTTGTATCCCCTTGCGATAGCCTTGCTTGCCTTGCCTTGCTTTGCCTTCCCTTGCCGTTCCGTGCCTTCCGTTACCCTTGCCTTGCGTTGCTTTGCCTTCGCTTCCTTTACTTCCCTTACTCCTTCCTTGCCTTGTCGTTCATTTCCTAGCCTGGCGTTGTCGTGCCTTATCCTTGCCTTGCCTGACCGTGCATTGTCTTGCGTTACCCTTTCCTTGCTTTGCGGTGCATTGCCTAGCCGTTGCTTTGTCCTGCCTTAGCCTAGTTTCCTCTTGCCATAGCCTTGCTTGCCTTGCCTTGATTTGCCTTCCCTTCCCGTGTCGTGTCTTCCTTTACCCTTATATTGCCTTGCTTTCCCTTGCCTTCCTTGCCTTGCGTTGCTCTTTCCTTGCCTTTCCGTGCATTGCCTAGCCCTGCGTTGTCGTGCCTTAGCCTTGCCTTGCCTGACCGTGCCTTTCCCGGCGTTAAACTTTCCTTGCCTTGCCGTGCATTGCCTAGCCTTGCGTTGTCCTGCCTTAGCCTTGCCTTGCCTACACATGGCTTGCCTTGCGTTACCCTTTCCTTGCCTTGCAGTGCGTTGCCTAGCCGTGCGTTCTCGTGCCTTAGCCTTGTTTCCCCTTGCCATAGCCTTGCTTGGTTGCCTTGCTTTGCCTTCCCTTGCCGTGCCGTGCCTTCTGTTACCCTTGCCTTGCCTTGATTTGTCTTGCCATCCTTGCCTTCCGTTACTCTTTACTTGCCTTGCCGTCCATTGCCTAGCCTTGCGTTGTCGTGCCTTAGCTTTGCCTTGCCTAACCGTGCCTTGCCTTGCGTTACCCTTCACTTGATTGCCGTGCATTGCCTAGCCGTCTGTTGCGTGCCTTAATCTTGTTTCCCATTGCCATAGCCTTGCTTCCCTTGCGTTGCTTTGCCTTCCATTGCCGTGCCGTGCCTTCCGTTCCCCTTTCTTGCCTTCCTTTACCTTGCCTTCCTTGCCTTCCGTTAAGCTTTCCGTGCCTTGCCTTGCATTGCCTACCCTTGCGTTGTCGTGCCTTAACCTTGCCTTGCCTGACGGTACCTTGCCTTGCGTTACCCTTTCCTTGCCTCACCTTGCATTGCCTAGCCTTGCGTTGTCGTGCCTTTGTCTTGTTTCACCTTGCCATGTCCTTGCTTGCCTTTCCTTGCTCTGCCTTCCCTTGCCGTGCCGTGCCTTCCGTTACCCTTGTCTTGCCTTGCTTTGCCTTGCCTTCCTTGCCTTCCGTTACTCTTTCCTTGCCTTGACGTACATTGCCTAGCCTGGCGTTGTCGTGCCTTAGACGTGCCTTGCCACACCGTGCCTTGCCTTGCGTTACCCTTTACTTGCCTTGCCGTGCGTTGCCTAGCCGTGCGTTTTCGTGCCTTAGCCTTGTTTCCCCTTGCCATAACCTTGCTCCGTTGCCTTGCTTTACCTTCCGTTGCCGTGCCGTGACTTCCGTTACCATTGCCTTGCTTTGCCTTGCCTTCCTTGCCTTCTGTTACTCTTTACTTGAATTCCCGTGCATTGCCTAGCCTTGCATTTTCGTTCCTTATCCTTGCCTTGCCTGACCGTGCCATGCCTTGCGTTACCCGTTCCTTGCTTTGCGTGCATTACCTAGCCATTGCTTTGTCGTATCGTAGCCTTGTTTCCCCTTGCGATAGCTTTGCTTGGCTTGCCTTGCCTTGCTGTGCCTTCCCTTGCCGTGCCGTGCCTTCCGTTACCCTTGCCTTGCTGTGCTTTGCCTTCCTTGCCTTCCCTTATTCTTCCCTTGCCTTGCCGTGCATTGCCTCGCCTTGAGTTGTCGTGCCTTACCCTTGCCTTCGCTGACCGTGCCTTGCCTTGCCTTACTCTTTCCTTGCTTTACCGTGCATTTCAGAGCCGTGCGTTGTCCTGCCTTAACCTTGTTTCCCCTTGCCATAGCCTTGCTTACCTTGCCTTGCTGTGCCTTCCCTTGCCGTGCCGTGCCTTCCGTTACCCTTGCCTTGCTGTGCTTTGCCTTCCTTGCCTTCCCTTATTCTTCCATTGCCTTGCCGTGCATTGCCTCTCCTTGAGTTGTCGTGCCTTACCCTTGCCTCCGCTGACCGTGCCTTGCCTTGCCTTACTCTTTCCTTGCTTTACCGTGCATTTCAGAGCCGTGCGTTGTCCTGCCTTAGCCTTGTTTCCCCTTGCCATAGCCTTGCTTACCTTGCCTTGCTGTGCCTTCCCTTGCCGTGAAGTGCATTCCGTTACCCTTGCCTTACCTTGCTTTGCCTTGCCTTCCCTTACACTTTCCTTACCTTGTCGTTCATTTCCTAGCCTTGCGTTGTCGTGCCTTAGCCTTGCCTTAGCTGGCCGTGCCTTGCCTTACGTTACCCATCAGTTGCCTTGCCTTGCGTCGCCTAGCCGTGCGTTGTCGTGCCTTAGCCTTGTTTCCCCTTAACATAGCCTTGCTTGCCTTGCCTTCCTTTGCCTTCCCTTGCCATGCCGTGCCTTCCTTTACCCTTGCCTTGCCTTGCTTTGCCATGCCTTCCTTGCATTCCGTTACTCTTTCCTTGCCTTGCCGTGCATTTCCTACCCTGGCGTTGTCGTGCCTTATCCTTGCCTTGCCTGACCGTTCATTGTCTTGCGTTACCCTTTCCTTTCTTTGCGGTGCATTGCCTAGGGGTTGCTTTGTCCTGCCTTAGCCTTGTTTCTTCTTCCTATAGCCTTGCTTGCCTTGCCTTCCTTGTCTTGCGTTACCCTTTCTTTGCCTTGCCGTGCATTGCCTAGCCGTGCGTTGTCGTGCCTTACCCTTGTTTCCCCTTGCCCTAGCCTTGCTTGCCTTGCCTTGCTTTGCCTTCCCTTGACGTTCCGTGCCTTCTGTTACCCTTGCCTTGCTGTACTTTGCCTTCCTTGCCTTCCTTTAATCTTTCCTTGCCTTGCCGTTCATTGCCTAGCCTTTCGTTGTCGTGACTTAGCCTTGCCTTGCCTGACCGTTGCTTCCCTTCCATGACCCTTGCCTTGCCTTGCCGTGCATTGCCTCGCCGTGCGTTGTCGTGCCTTAGCCTTGTTTCCCCTTGCGATAGCCTTGCTTGTCTTGCCTTGCCTTGCTTTGCCTTCCCTTGCCGTTCCGTGCCTTCCGTTACCCTTGCCTTGCTTTGCCTTGCCTTCCTTGCCTTCCGTTACTCTTTATTTGAATTACCGTGCATTGCCTAGTCTTGCGTTGTCGTGCCTTAGCCTTGCTTTGCCTTGCCTTCCTTGTCTTGCGTTACCCTTTCTTTGCCTTGCCGTGCATGGCCTAGCCGTGCGTTGTCGTGCCTTAGCCTTGTATCCCCTTGCGATAGCCTTGCTTGCCTTGCCTTGCTTTGCCTTCCCTTGCCGTTCCGTGCCTTCCGTTACCCTTGCCTTGCGTTGCTTTGCCTTCGCTTCCTTTACTTCCCTTACTCCTTCCTTGCCTTGTCGTTCATTTCCTAGCCTGGCGTTGTCGTGCCTTATCCTTGCCTTGCCTGACCGTGCATTGTCTTGCGTTACCCTTTCCTTGCTTTGCGGTGCATTGCCTAGCCGTTGCTTTGTCCTGCCTTAGCCTAGTTTCCTCTTGCCATAGCCTTGCTTGCCTTGCCTTGATTTGCCTTCCCTTCCCGTGTCGTGTCTTCCTTTACCCTTACATTGCCTTGCTTTCCCTTGCCTTCCTTGCCTTGCGTTGCTCTTTCCTTGCCTTTCCGTGCATTGCCTAGCCCTGCGTTGTCGTGCCTTAGCCTTGCCTTGCCTAACCGTGCCTTGCCTTGCGTTACCCTTCACTTGATTGCCGTGCATTGCCTAGCCGTCTGTTGCGTGCCTTAATCTTGTTTCCCATTGCCATAGCCTTGCTTCCCTTGCGTTGCTTTGCCTTCCATTGCCGTGCCGTGCCTTCCGTTCCCCTTTCTTGCCTTCCTTTACCTTGCCTTCCTTGCCTTCCGTTACGCTTTCCGTGCCTTGCCGTGCATTGCCTACCCTTGCGTTGTCGTGCCTTAACCTTGCCTTGCCTGACGGTACCTTGCCTTGCGTTACCCTTTCCTTGCCTCACCTTGCATTGCCTAGCCTTGCGTTGTCGTGCCTTTGTCTTGTTTCACCTTGCCATGTCCTTGCTTGCTTTTCCTTGCTTTGCCTTCCCTTGCCGTGCCGTGCCTTCCGTTACCCTTGTCTTGCCTTGCTTTGCCTTGCCTTCCTTGCCTTCCGTTACTCTTTCCTTGCCTTGCCGTACATTGCCTAGCCTGGCGTTGTCGTGCCTTAGACGTGCCTTGCCACACCGTGCCTTGCCTTGCGTTACCCTTTACTTGCCTTGCCGTGCGTTGCCTAGCCGTGCGTTTTCGTGCCTTAGCCTTGTTTCCCCTTGCCATAACCTTGCTCCGTTGCCTTGCTTTACCTTCCGTTGCCGTGCCGTGACTTCCGTTACCATTGCCTTGCTTTGCCTTGCTTCCTTGCCTTCCGTTACTCTTTCCTTGAATTCCCGTGCATTGCCTAGCCTTGCATTTTCGTTCCTTATCCTTGCCTTGCCTGACCGTGCCATGCCTTGCGTTACCCGTTCCTTGCTTTGCGTGCATTACCTAGCCATTGCTTTGTCGTATCGTAGCCTTGTTTCCCCTTGCGATAGCCTTGCTTGGCTTGCCTTGCCTTGCTTTGCCTTCCTTTGCCGTGCCGTGCCTTCCGTTACCCTTGATTGTTTGCCTTGCCTTCCTTGTCTACCGTTGCTCTTTACTTGAATTCCCGTGCATTGCCTTGCCTTCCGTTGTCGTGCCTTAGCCTTGCCTTGCCTGACCGTGGTTTACCTTACGTTACCCTTTCCTTGCCTTGCCGTGCATTTCCTAGCCGTGCGTTGTCGTGCCTTAGCCTTGTTTCCCCTTGCCATAGCCTTGCTTGCCATTCCTTGCTTTGCCTTCGCTTGGCGTGCCGTGCCTTCCGTTACCCTTCCCTTGCCTTGCTTTGCCTTGCCTTCCTTGTCTTGCGTTACCCTTTCTTTGCCTTGCCGTGCATTGCCGAGCCGTGCGTTGTCGTGCCTTAGCCTTGTTTCTCCTTCCTATAGCCTTTCTTGCCTTGCCTTGCTTTGCCTTCCCTTGACGTTCCGTGCCTTCTGTTACCCTTGCCTTGCTGTGCTTTGCCTTCCTTGCCTTCCTTTAAACTTTCCTTGCCTTGCCGTTCATTGCCTAGCCTTGCGTTGTAGTGACTTAGCCTTGCCTTGCCTGACCGTTGCTTTCCTTACATTACTCTTTCCTTGCCTTGCCGTGCATTGCCTCGCCGTGCGTTGTCGTGCCTTAGCCTTGTTTCCCATTGCCATAGCCTTGCTTGTCTTGCCTTGCCTTGCTTTGCCTTCCCTTGCCGTGCCGTGCCTTCCGTTACCTTTGCCTTGCCTTGCTTTGCCTTGCCTTCCTTGCCTTCCGTTACTCTTTCCTTGCCTTGCCGTACATTGCCTAGCCTGGCTTTGTCGTGCCTTAGACGTGCCTTGCCACACCGTGCCTTCCCTTGCGTTACCCTTTACTTGCCTTGCCGTGCGTTGCCTAGCCGTGCGTTTTCGTGCCTTAGCCTTGTTTCCCCTTGCCATAACCTTGCTGCGTTGCCTTGCTTTGCCTTCCGTTGCCGTGCCGTGACTTCCGTTACAATTGCCTTGCTTTGCCTTGCCTTCCTTGCCTTCCGTTACTCTTTCCTTGAATTCCCATGCATTGCCTAGCCTTGCATTTTCGTTCCTTATCCTTGCCTTGCCTGACCGTGCCATGCCTTGCGTTACCCGTTCCTTGCTTTGCGTGCATTACCTAGCCGTTGCTTTGTCGTATCTTAGCCTTGTTTCCCCTTGCGATAGCCTTGCTTGGCTGGCCTTGCCTTGCTTTGCCTTCCCTTGCCGTGCCGTGCCTTCCGTTACCCTTGCCTTGCTTTGCCTTGCCTTCCTTGTCTACCGTTTCTTTTTCCTTGAATTCCCGTGCATTGCCTTGCCTTGCGTTGTCGTGCCTTAGCCTTGCCTTGCCTGACCGTGGTTTACCTTACGTTACCCTTTCCTTGCCTTGCCTTGCATTTCCTAGCCGTGCGTTGTCGTGCCTTAGCCTTGTTTCCCCTTGCTATAGCCTTGCTTGCCATTCCTTGCTTTGCCTTCGCTTGGCGTGCCGTGCCTTCCGTTACCCTTGCCTTGCCTTGCTTTGCCTTGCCTTCCCTTACACTTTCCTTACCTTGTCGTTCATTTCCTAGCCTTGCGTTGTCGTGCCTTAGCCTTGCCTTAGCTGGCCGTGCCTTGCCTTACGTTACCCATCCGTTGCCTTGCCTTGCGTCGCCTAGCCGTGCGTTGTCGTGCCTTAGCCTTGTTTCCCCTTACCATAGCCTTGCTTGCCTTGCCTTCCTTTGCCTTCCCTTGCCATGCCGTGCCTTCCTTTACCCTTGCCTTGCCTTGCTTTGCCATGCCTTCCTTGCATTCCGTTACTCTTTCCTTGCCTTGCCGTGCATTTCCTACCCTGGCGTTGTCGTGCCTTATCCTTGCCTTGCCTGACCGTTCATTGTCTTGCGTTACCCTTTCCTTTCTTTGCGGTGCATTGCCTAGGGGTTGCTTTGTCCTGCCTTAGCCTTGTTTCTTCTTCCTATAGCCTTGCTTGCCTTGCCTTCCTTGTCTTGCGTTACCCTTTCTTTGCCTTGCCGTGCATTGCCTAGCCGTGCGTTGTCGTGCCTTAGCCTTGTTTCCCCTTGCCATAGCCTTGCTTGCCTTGCCTTGCTTTGCCTTACCTTGACGTTCCGTGCCTTCTGTTACCCTTGCCTTGCTGTACTTTGCCTTCCTTGCCTTCCTTTAATCTTTCCTTGCCTTGCCGTTCATTGCCTAGCCTTTCGTTGTCGTGACTTAGCCTTGCCTTGCCTGACCGTTGCTTCCCTTCCATGACCCTTGCCTTGCCTTGCCGTGCATTGCCTCGCTGTGCGTTGTCGTGCCTTAGCCTTGTTTCCCCTTGCGATAGCCTTGCTTGTCTTGCCTTGCCTTGCTTTGCCTTCACTTGCCGTTCCGTGCCTTCCGTTACCCTTGCCTTGCTTTGCCTTGCCTTCCTTGCCTTCCGTTACTCTTTATTTGAATTACCGTGCATTGCCTAGTCTTGCGTTGTCGTGCCTTAGCCTTGCTTTGCCTTGCCTTCCTTGTCTTGCGTTACCCTTTCTTTGCCTTGCCGTGCATGGCCTAGCCGTGCGTTGTCGTGCCTTAGCCTTGTATCCCCTTGCGATAGCCTTGCTTGCCTTGCCTTGCTTTGCCTTCCCTTGCCGTTCCGTGCCTTCCGTTACCCTTGCCTTGCGTTGCTTTGCCTTCGCTTCCTTTACTTCCCTTACTCCTTCCTTGCCTTGTCGTTCATTTCCTAGCCTGGCGTTGTCGTGCCTTATCCTTGCCTTGCCTGACCGTGCATTGTCTTGCGTTACCCTTTCCTTGCTTTGCGGTGCATTGCCTAGCCGTTGCTTTGTCCTGCCTTAGCCTAGTTTCCTCTTGCCATAGCCTTGCTTGCCTTGCCTTGATTTGCCTTCCCTTCCCGTGTCGTGTCTTCCTTTACCCTTACATTGCCTTGCTTTCCCTTGCCTTCCTTGCCTTGCGTTGCTCTTTCCTTGCCTTTCCGTGCATTGCCTAGCCCTGCGTTGTCGTGCCTTAGCCTTGCCTTGCCTGACCGTGCCTTTCCCGGCGTTAAACTTTCCTTGCCTTGCCGTGCATTGCCTAGCCTTGCGTTGTCGTGCCTTAGCCTTGCCTTGCCTACACATGGCTTGCCTTGCGTTACCCTTTCCTTGCCTTGCAGTGCGTTGCCTAGCCGTGCGTTCTCGTGCCTTAGCCTTGTTTCCCCTTGCCATAGCCTTGCTTGGTTGCCTTGCTTTGCCTTCCCTTGCCGTGCCGTGCCTTCTGTTACCCTTGCCTTGCCTTGATTTGTCTTGCCATCCTTGCCTTCCGTTACTCTTTACTTGCCTTGCCATCCATTGCCTAGCCTTGCGTTGTCGTGCCTTAGCTTTGCCTTGCCTAACCGTGCCTTGCCTTGCGTTACCCTTCACTTGATTGCCGTGCATTGCCTAGCCGTCTGTTGCGTGCCTTAATCTTGTTTCCCATTGCCATAGCCTTGCTTCCCTTGCGTTGCTTTGCCTTCCATTGCCGTGCCGTGCCTTCCGTTCCCCTTTCTTGCCTTCCTTTACCTTGCCTTCCTTGCCTTCCGTTACGCTTTCCGTGCCTTGCCGTGCATTGCCTACCCTTGCGTTGTCGTGCCTTAACCTTGCCTTGCCTGACGGTACCTTGCCTTGCGTTACCCTTTCCTTGCCTCACCTTGCATTGCCTAGCCTTGCGTTGTCGTGCCTTTGTCTTGTTTCACCTTGCCATGTCCTTGCTTGCCTTTCCTTGCTTTGCCTTCCCTTGCCGTGCCGTGCCTTCCGTTACCCTTGCCTTGCCTTGCTTTGCCTTGCCTTCCTTGCCTTCCGTTACTCTTTCCTTGCCTTGCCGTACATTGCCTAGCCTGGCGTTGTCGTGCCTTAGACGTGCCTTGCCACACCGTGCCTTGCCTTGCGTTACCCTTTACTTGCCTTGCCGTGCGTTGCCTAGCCGTGCGTTTTCGTGCCTTAGCCTTGTTTCCCCTTGCCATAACCTTGCTCCGTTGCCTTGCTTTACCTTCCGTTGCCGTGCCGTGACTTCCGTTACCATTGCCTTGCTTTGCCTTGCCTTCCTTGCCTTCTGTTACTCTTTACTTGAATTCCCGTGCATTGCCTAGCCTTGCATTTTCGTTCCTTATCCTTGCCTTGCCTGACCGTGCCATGCCTTGCGTTACCCGTTCCTTGCTTTGCGTGCATTACCTAGCCATTGCTTTGTCGTATCGTAGCCTTGTTTCCCCTTGCGATAGCCTTGCTTGGCTTGCCTTGCCTTGCTTTGCCTTCCTTTGCCGTGCCGTGCCTTCCGTTACCCTTGCCTTGTTTGCCTTGCCTTCCTTGTCTACCGTTGCTCTTTACTTGAATTCCCGTGCATTGCCTTGCCTTCCGTTGTCGTGCCTTAGCCTTGCCTTGCCTGACCGTGGTTTACCTTACGTTACCCTTTCCTTGCCTTGCCGTGCATTTCCTAGCCGTGCGTTGTCGTGCCTTAGCCTTGTTTCCCCTTGCCATAGCCCTGCTTGCCATTCCTTGCTTTGCCTTCGCTTGGCGTGCCGTGCCTTCCGTTACCCTTGCCTTTCCTTGCTTTGCCTTGCCTTCCTTGTCTTGCGTTACCCTTTCTTTGCCTTGCCGTGCATTGCCGAGCCGTGCGTTGTCGTGCCTTAGCCATGTTTCTCCTTCCTATAGCCTTTCTTGCCTTGCCTTGCTTTGCCTTCCCTTGACGTTCCGTGCCTTCTGTTACCCTTGCCTTGCTGTGCTTTGCCTTCCTTGCCTTCCTTTAATCTTTCCTTGCCTTGCCGTTCATTGCCTAGCCTTGCGTTGTAGTGACTTAGCCTTGCCTTGCCTGACCGTTGCTTTCCTTACATTACTCTTTCCTTGCCTTGCCGTGCATTGCCTCGCCGTGCGTTGTCGTGCCTTAGCCTTGTTTCCCATTGCCATAGCCTTGCTTGTCTTGCCTTGCCTTGCTTTGCCTTCCCTTGCCGTGCCGTGCCTTCCGTTACCCTTGCCTTGCCTTGCTTTGCCTTGCCTTCCTTGCCTTCCGTTACTCTTTCCTTGCCTTGCCGTACATTGCCTAGCCTGGCTTTGTCGTGCCTTAGACGTGCCTTGCCACACCGTGCCTTGCCTTGCGTTACCCTTTCCTTGCCTTGTCGTGCGTTGCTAGCCGCGCGTTTTCGTACCTTAGCCTTGTTTCCCCTTGCCATAACCTTGCTGCGTTGCCTTGCTTTGCCTTCCGTTGCCGTGCCGTGACTTCCGTTACAATTGCCTTGCTTTGCCTTGCCTTCCTTGCCTTCCGTTACTCTTTCCTTGAATTCCCATGCATTGCCTAGCCTTGCATTTTCGTTCCTTATCCTTGCCTTGCCTGACCGTGCCATGCCTTGCGTTACCCGTTCCTTGCTTTGCGTGCATTACCTAGCCGTTGCTTTGTCGTATCTTAGCCTTGTTTCCCCTTGCGATAGCCTTGCTTGGCTGGCCTTGCCTTGCTTTGCCTTCCCTTGCCGTGCCGTGCCTTCCGTTACCCTTGCCTTGCTTTGCCTTGCCTTCCTTGTCTACCGTTTCTCTTTCCTTGAATTCCCGAGCATTGCCTTGCCTTGCGTTGTCGTGCCTTAGCCTTGCCTTGCCTGACCGTGGTTTACCTTACGTTACCCTTTCCTTGCCTTGCCTTGCATTTGCTAGCCGTGCGTTGTCGTGCCTTAGCCTTGTTTCCCCTTGCCATAGCCTTGCTTGCCATTCCTTGCTTTGCCTTCGCTTGGCGTGCCGTGCCTTCCGTTACCCTTGCCTTGCCTTGCTTTGCCTTGCCTTCCTTGTCTTGCGTTACTCTTTCTTTTCCTTGCCGTGCATTGCCTAGCCATGCGTTGTCGTGCCTTAGCCTTATTTCTCCTTCCTATAGCCTTGCTTGCCTTGCCTTGCTTTCCCTTCCCTTGACGTTCCGTGCCTTCTGTTACCCTTTCCTTGCTGTGCTTTGCCTTCCTTGCCTTCCTTTAATCTTTCCTTGCCTTGCCGTTCATTGCCTAGCCTTGCGTTGTCGTGACTTAGCCTTGCCTTGCCTGACCGTTGCTTTCCTTACATTACCCTTGCCTTGCCTTGCCGTGCATTGCCTCGCCGTGCGTTGTCGTGCCTTAGCCTTGTTTCCCATTGCCATAGCCTTGCCTGTCTTGCCTTGCCTTGCTTTGACTTCCCTTGCTGTGCCGTGCCTTCTGTTACCCTTGCCTTGCTTTGCCTTGCCTTCCTTCCCTTCCGTTACTCTTTATTTGAATTCCCGTGCATTGCCAAGTCTTGCGTTGTCGTGCCTTAACCTTGCTTTGCCTTGCCTTCCTTGTCTTGCGTTACCCTTTCTTTGCCTTGCCGTGCATGGCCTAGCCGTGCGTTGTCGTGCCTTAGCCTTGTATCCCCTTGCGATAGCCTTGCTTGCCTTGCCTTCCCTTGCCGTTCCGTGCCTTCCGTTACCCTTGACTTGCGTTGCTTTGCCTTCGCTTCCTTGACTTCCCTTACTCTTTCCTTGCCTCGTCGTTCATTTCCTAGCCTTGCGTTGTCGTGCCTTAGCCTTGCCTTGCCTGACCGTGCCTTTCCTTACGTTTCCCTTTCCTTCTCTTGCCGTTCATTGGCTAGCCGTGCGTTGTCGTGCCTTAGCTTTGGTTCCCCTTGCCATAGCCTTGTTTGCCTTGCCTTGCTTTGACTTCCATTGCCGTGCCGTGCCTTCCGTTTCCCTTGCCTTGCCTTGCTTGGCCTTGCCTTCCTTGCCTTCCCTTACTCTTTCCTTGCCTTGCCGTGTATTGACTAGCCTGGCGTTGTCGTGCCTTAGACGTGCCTTGCCACACCGTGCGTTGCCTTGCGTTACCATTTCCTTGCCTTACCGTGCGTTGCCTAGCCGTGCGTTGTCGTGCCTTAGCCTTGTTCCCCTTGCCATAACCTTCCTGCGTTGCCTTGCTTTGCCTTCCCTTGCCGTGCCGTGCCTTCCGTTACCATTGCCTTGCTTTGCCTTGCCTTCCTTGCCTTCCGTTACTCTTTACTTGAATTCCCGTGCATTGCCTAGGCTTGCGTTTTCGTGCCTTATCCTTGCCTTGCCTGACCGTGCCATGCCTTGCGTTACCCGTTCCTTGCTTTGCCGTGCATTACCTAGGCGTTGCTTTGTCGTGCCTTAGCCTTGTTTCCCCTTGCGATAGCCTTGCTTGGCTTGCCTTGCCTTGCTTTGTCTTCCCTTGCCGTGCCGTGCCTTCCGTTACCCCTGCCTTGGTTTGCCTTGAATTCCTTGCCTTCCGTTACTCTTTACTTGAATTCCCGTACATTGCCTTGCCTTGCGTTGTCGTGGCTTAACCTTGCCTTGCCTCACCGTGTCTTACCTTACGTTACCCTTTCCTTGCCTTGCCGTACATTTCCTAGCCGTGCGTTGTCGTGCCTTAGACTTGTTTCCCCTTGCCATAGCCTTGCTTGCCATGCCTTGCTTTGCCTTCCCTTGCCGTGCCGTGCCTTCCGTTACCCTGGCATTGCCTTGCTTTGCCTTGCCTTCCTTGTCTTGCGTTACCCTTTCTTTGCCTTGCCGTGCATTGCCTATCCGTGCGTTGTCGTGCCTTAGCCTTGTTTCCCCTTGCCATAGCCTTCCATGCCTTCCCTTGCTTTGCCTTCCCTTCCCGTGCCGTTACTTCCGTTACCCTTGCCTTGTCTTGATTTGCCTTGCCTTCCTTGCCTTCCCTTACTCTTTCCTTGCCTTGCCGTGCATTGCCTAGCCTTGAGTTGTTGTGCCTTAGCATTGCCTTCGCTGACCGTGCCTTGCCTTGCGTTATTCTTTCCTTGCTTTGCCGTGCATTTCAGAGCCGTGCGTTGTCGTGCCTTAGCCTTGTGTCCCCTTGCGATAGCCTTGCTTGCCTTGCCTTGCTTTGCCTTCCCTTGCCGTTCCGTGCCTTCCGTTACCCTTGCCTTGCGTTGCTTTGCCTTGGGTTCCTTGCCTTCCCTTACTCTTTCCTTGCCTTGTCGTTCATTTCCTAGCCTTGCGTTGTCGTGCCATAGCCTTGCCTTCCCTGACCGTGCCTTCCCTAACGTTACCCTTTCGTTGCCTTGCCGTGGGTCCCCTAGCCGTGCGTTGTCGTGCCTTAAGCTTGTTTCCCCTTGCCATAGCCTTGATTGCCTTGCCATGCCTTGCATTGCCTTCCCTTGCCGTGCTGTGCCTTCCGTTACCCTTGTCTTTCCTTGCTGTGCATTACCTGCCTTGCCTTCGGTTACTCTTTCTTGACTTGCCGTGCATTGCCTAGCCTTGCATTGTCGTGCCTTCGCCTTGCCTTGCCTGACATTTACTTGCCTTGAGTTACCCGTTCCTTGCCTTGCCGTGCATGGCCTAGCCGTGCGTTGTCGTGCCTTAGCCTTGTTTCCCCTTGCCATAGCCTTGCTTGCCTTGCCTTGCTTTGCCTTCCCTTGCCGTGCCGTGCCTTCCGTTACCCTGGCATTGCCTTGCTTTGCCTTGTCTTCCTTGTCTTGCGTTACCCTTTCTTTGCCTTGCCGTGCATTGCCTAGCCGTGCGTTGTCGTGCCTTAGCCTTGTTTCTCCTTGCTATAGCCTTGCCTTGCTTTGCCTTCCCTTGACGTGCCGTACCTGCCGTTACCCTTGACTTGCTGTGCTTTGCCTTCCTTGCCTTCCATTAATCTTTCCTTGCCTTGCCATTCATTGCCTAGCCTTGCGTTGTCGTGAGTTAGCCTTGCCTTGCCTGACCGTTGCTTTCCTTATGTTACCCTTGCCTTGCCTTGCCGTGCATTGCCTATCCGTGCGTTGTCGTGCCTTAGCCTTGTTTCCCCTTGCCATATCCTTCAATGCCTTCCCTTGCTTTTCCTTCCCTTCCCGTACCGTTCCTTCCGTTACCCTTGCCTTGTCTTGATTTGCCTTGCCTTCCTTGCCTTCCCTTACTCTTTCCTTGCCTTGCCGTGCATTGCCTAGCCTTGAGTTGTCGTGCCTTAGCCTTGCCTTCGCTGACCGTGCCTTGCCTTGCGTTATTCTTTCCTTGCTTTACCGTGCATTTCAGAGCCGTGCGTTGTCGTGCCTTAGCCTTGTGTCCCCTTGCGATAGCCTTGCTTGCCTTGCCTTGCTTTGCCTTCCCTTGACGTTCCGTGCCTTCCGTTACCCTTGCCTTGCGTTGCTTTGCCTTGGGTTCCTTGCCTTCCCTTACTCTTTCCTTGCCTTGTCGTTCATTTCCTAGCCTTGCGTTGTCGTGCCATAGCCTTGCCTTGCCTGACCGTGCCTTCCCTTACGTTACCCTTTCGTTGCCTTGCCGTGGGTCCCCTAGCCGTGCGTTGTCGTGCCTTAGGCTTGTTTCCCCTTGCCATAGCCTTGCTTGCCTTGCCATGCCTTGCATTGCCTTCCCTTGCCGTGCTGTGCCTTCCGTTACCCTTGTCTTTCCTTGCTGTGCCTTACCTGCCTTGCCTTCGGTTACTCTTTTCTTGAGTTGCCGTGCATTGCCTAGCCTTGCATTGTCGTGCCTTCGCCTTGCCTTGCCTGATATTTACTTGCCTTGAGTTACCCGTTCCTTGCCTTGCCGTGCTTGGCCTAGCCATGCGTTGTCGTTCCTTAGCCTTGTTTCCCTCGCCATAGCCTTGCTTGCCTGGCCTTGCTTTGCCTTCCCTTGCCGTGCCGTGCTTTCCGTAACCCTTGCCTTCCCTTGCGTTGTCGTGCCTTAGCCTTGACTTGCCTGACCGTGCCATGCCTTACGTTTCCCTTTCCTTCCCTTGCCGTGCATTGCCTACCCGTGCGTTGTCGTGCCTTAGCCTTGATTCCCCTTGCCATAACCGTGCTTGCGTTGCCTTGCTTTGCCTTCCCTTGCCGTGCCGTGCCTTCCGTTACCATTGCCTTGCTTTGCCTTGCCTTCCTTGCGTTCCGTTTCTCTTTACTTGAAATCCCGTGCATTGCCTAGCCTTGCGTTGTCGTGCCTTATCCTTGCCTTGCCTGACCGTGGCATGCCTTGCGTTACCCGTTCCTTGCTTTGCCGTGCATTCCGTAGCCGTTGCTTTGTCGTGCCTTAGCCTTGTTTCCCCTTGCGATAGCCTTGCTTGTCTTGCCTTGCCTTGCTTTGCCTTCCCTTGCCTTGCCGTGCATTCCGTTACCGTTGCCTTGCTTTGCCTTGCCTTCCTTGCCTTCCGTTACTCTTTATTTGAATTCCCGTGGATTGCCTAGTCTTGCGTTGTCGTGCCTTAGCCTTGCTTTGCCTTGCCTTCCTTGTCTTGCGTTACCCTTTCTTTGTTTTGCCGTGCATGGCCTAGCCGTGCGTTGTCGTGCCTTAGCCTTGTTCCCCTTGCCATAGCCTTGCTTGCCTTGCCTTGATTTGCCTTCCCTTCCCGTGTCGTGTCTTCCTTTACCCTTACATTGCCTTGCTTTCCCTTGCCTTCCTTGCCTTGCGTTGCTCTTTCCTTGCCTTTCCGTGCATTGCCAAGCCCTGCGTTGTCGTGCCTTAGCCTTGCCTTGCCTGACCGTGCCTTTCCCGGCGTTAAACTTTCCTTGCCTTGCCGTGCATTGCCTAGCCTTGCGTTGTCGTGCCTTAGCCTTGCCTTGCCTACACATGGCTTGCCTTGCGTTACCCTTTCCTTGCCTTGCAGTGCGTTGCCTAGCCGTGCGTTCTCGTGCCTTAGCCTTGTTTCCCCTTGCCATATCCTTGCTTGGTTGCCTTGCTTTGCCTTCCCTTGCCGTGCCGTGCCTTCTGTTACCCTTGCCTTGCCTTGATTTGTCTTGCCATCCTTGCCTTCCGTTACTCTTTACTTGCCTTGCCGTCCATTGCCTAGCCTTGCGTTGTCGTGCCTTAGCTTTGCCTTGCCTAACCGTGCCTTGCCTTGCGTTACCCTTCACTTGATTGCCGTGCATTGCCTAGCCGTCTGTTGCGTGCCTTAATCTTGTTTCCCATTGCCATAGCCTTGCTTCCCTTGCGTTGCTTTGCCTTCCATTGCCGTGCCGTGCCTTCCGTTCCCCTTTCTTGCCTTCCTTTACCTTGCCTTCCTTGCCTTCCGTTACGCTTTCCGTGCCTTGCCGTGCATTGCCTACCCTTGCGTTGTCGTGCCTTAACCTTGCCTTGCCTGACGGTACCTTGCCTTGCGTTACCCTTTCCTTGCCTCACCTTGCATTGCCTAGCCTTGCGTTGTCGTGCCTTTGTCTTGTTTCACCTTGCCATGTCCTTGCTTGCCTTTCCTTGCTTTGCCTTCCCTTGCCGTGCCGTGCCTTCCGTTACCCTTGTCTTGCCTTGCTTTGCCTTACCTTCCTTGCCTTCCGTTACTCTTTCCTTGCCTTGCCGTACATTGCCTAGCCTGGCGTTGTCGTGCCTTAGACGTGCCTTGCCACACCGTGCCTTGCCTTGCGTTACCCTTTACTTGCCTTGCCGTGCGTTGCCTAGCCGTGCGTTTTCGTACCTTAGCCTTGTTTCCCCTTGCCATAACCTTGCTGCGTTGCATTGCTTTGCCTTCCGTTGCCGTGCCGTGACTTCCGTTACAATTGCCTTGCTTTGCCTTCCGTTACTCTTTCCTTGAATTCCCATGCATTGCCTAGCCTTGCATTTTCGTTCCTTATCCTTGCCTTGCCTGACCGTGCCATGCCTTGCGTTACCCGTTCCTTGCTTTGCGTGCATTACCTAGCCGTTGCTTTGTCGTATCTTAGCCTTGTTTCCCCTTGCGATAGCCTTGCTTGGCTTGCCTTGCCTTGCTTTGCCTTCCCTTGCCGTGCCGTGCCTTCCGTTACCCTTGCCTTGGTTTGCCTTGAATTCCTTGCCTTCCGTTACTCTTTACTTGAATTCCCGTGCATTGCCTTGCCTTGCGTTGTCGTGGCTTAACCTTGCCTTGCCTCACCGTGGCTTACCTTACGTTACCCTTTCCTTGCCTTGCCGTACATTTCCTAGCCGTGCGTTGTCGTGCCTTAGCCTTGTTTCCCCTTGCCATAGCCTTGCTTGCCATGCCTTGCTTTGCCTTCCCTTGCCGTGCCGTGCCTTCCGTTACCCTGGCATTGCCTTGCTTTGCCTTGCCTTCCTTGTCTTGCGTTACCCTTTCTTTGCCTTGCCGTGCATTGCCTAGCCGTGCGTTGTCGTGCCTTAGCCTTGTTTCTCCTTGCTATAGCCTTGCCTTGCTTTGCCTTCCCTTGACGTGCCGTACCTGCCGTTACCCTTGACTTGCTGTGCTTTGCCTTCCTTGCCTTCCATTAATCTTTACTTGCCTTGCCATTCATTGCCTAGCCTTGCGTTGTCGTGACTTAGCCTTGCCTTGCCTGACCGTTGCTTTCCTTACGTTACCCTTGCCTTGCCTTGCCGTGCATTGCCTATCCGTGCGTTGTCGTGCCTTAGCCTTGTTTCCCCTTGCCATATCCTTCAATGCCTTCCCTTGCTTTTCCTTCCCTTCCCGTGCCGTTCCTTCCGTTACCCTTGCCTTGTCTTGATTTGCCTTGCCTTCCTTGCCTTCCCTTACTCTTTCCTTGCCTTGCCGTGCATTGCCTAGCCTTGAGTTGTCGTGCCTTAGCATTGCCTTCGCTGACCGTGCCTTGCCTTGCGTTATTCTTTCCTTGCTTTGCCGTGCATTTCAGAGCCGTGCGTTGTCGTGCCTTAGCCTTGTGTCCCCTTGCGATAGCCTTGCTTGCCTTGCCTTGCTTTGCCTTCCCTTGCTGTTCCGTGCCTTCCGTTATCCTTGCCTTGCGTTGCTTTGCCTTGGGTTCCTTGCCTTCCCTTACTCTTTCCTTGCCTTGTCGTTCATTTCCTAGCCTTGCGTTGTCGTGCCATAGCCTTGCCTTCCCTGACCGTGCCTTCCCTAACGTTACCCTTTCGTTGCCTTGCCGTGGGTCCCCTAGCCGTGCGTTGTCGTGCCTTAAGCTTGTTTCCCCTTGCCATAGCCTTGATTGCCTTGCCATGCCTTGCATTGCCTTCCCTTGCCGTGCTGTGCCTTCCGTTACCCTTGTCTTTCCTTGCTGTGCATTACCTGCCTTGCCTTCGGTTACTCTTTCCTTGACTTGCCGTGCATTGCCTAGCCTTGCTTTGTCGTGCCTTCGGCTTGCCTTGCCTGACATTTACTTGCCTTGAGTTACCCGTTCCTTGCCTTGCCGTGCATGGCCTAGCCGTGCGTTGTCGTTCCTTAGCCTTGTTTCCCTCGCCATAGCCTTGCTTGCTTGGCCGTGCTTTGCCTTCCCTTGCCGTGCCGTGCCTTCCGTAACCCTTGCCTTCCCTTGCGTTGTCTTGCCTTAGCCTTGACTTGCCTGACCGTGCCATGCCTTACGTTTCCCTTTCCTTCCCTTGCCGTGCATTGCCTACCCGTGCGTTGTCGTGCCTTAGCCTTGATTCCCCTTGCCATAACCGTGCTTGCGTTGCCTTGCTTTGCCTTCCCTTGCCGTGCCGTGCCTTCCGTTACCATTGCCTTGCTTTGCCTTGCCTTCCTTGCGTTCCGTTACTCTTTACTTGAAATCCCGTGCATTGCCTAGCCTTGCGTTGTCGTGCCTTATCCTTGCCTTCCCTGACCGTGGCATGCCTTGCGTTACCCGTTCCTTGCTTTGCCGTGCATTCCCTAGCCATTGCTTTGTCGTGCCTTAGCCTTGTTTCCCCTTGCGATAGCCTTGCTTGTCTTGCCTTGCCTTGCTTTGCCTTCCCTTGCCTTGCCGTGCATTCCGTTACCCTTGCCTTGCTTTGCCTTGCCTTCCTTGCCTTCCGTTACTCTTTATTTGAATTCCCTTGGATTGCCTAGTCTTGCGTTGTCGTGCCTTAGCCTTGTTTTGCCTTGCCTTCCTTGTCTTGCGTTACCCTTTCTTTGTTTTGCCGTGCATGGCCTAGCCGTGCGTTGTCGTGCCTTAGCCTTGTTTCCCCTTGCTATAGCCTTGCTTACCTTGCATTGCTTTCCCTTCCCTTGACGTGCCGTGCCTTCCCTTACCCTTCCATTGCTGTGCTTTGCCTTCCTTGCCTTCCTTTAATCTTTCCTTGCCTTGCCGTTCTTTGCCTAGACTTGCGATGTCGTGACGTAGCCTTGCCTTGCCTGACCGTGCCTTGCCTTGCGTTACCCTTTCCTTGCCTTGCCGTGCATTGCCTATCCGTGCGTTGTCGTGCCTTAGCCTTGTTTCACCTTTCCATAGCCTTCTATGCCTTCCCTTGCTTTGCCTTCCCTTGCCGTGCCGTTCCATCCGTTACCCTTGCCTTGACTTGATTTGTCTTGCCTTCCTTGCCTTCCCTTACTCTTTCCTTGCCTTGCCTTGCTTTGCCTTCCCTTCCCGTGTCGTTCCTTCCTTTACCCTTGCCTTGCCTTGTTTTCCCTTGCCTTCCTTGCCTTGCGTTGCTCTTTCCTTGCCTTTCCGTGCATTGCCTAGCCTTGCGTTGTCCTGCCTCAGCTTTGCCTTGCCTGACCGTGCCTTTGCTTGCGTTAAACTTTCCTTGCCTTGCCGTGCATTGCCTAGCCGTGCGTTGCCGTGCCTTAGCCTTGTTTACCCTTGCCATAGCCTTGCTTGCCTTGCCTTGCTTTGCCTTCCTTTGCCGTGCCGTGCCTTCCGTTACCCTTGCCTTGCCTTGCTTTACCTTGCCTTCCCTTACTCTTTCCTTGCCTTGTCGTTCATTTCCTAGCCTTGCGTTGTCGTGCCATAGCCTTGCCCTGACTGACCGTACCTTGCCTTACGTTACCCTTTTGTTGTCTTGCCGTGTGTCCCCTAGCCATGCGTTGTCGTTTCTTAGACTTGTTTCCCCTTGCCATAGCCTTGCTTGCCTTGCGTTGCTCTGCCTTACATTGCCGTGCCGTGCCTTCCGTTCCCCTTCTTTGCCTTGCTTTGCCTTGCCTTCCTTGCCTTGCGTTACCCTTTCCTTGCCTTGCCGTGCATTGCCTAGCCGTGCATTGCCGTGCCTTAGCCTTGTTTCCCATCCCATAGCCTTGCTTACCTTGCTTTGCTTTGCCTTCCTTGCCGTGCCATGCCTTCCGTTACCCTTGACTTCCCTTGCTTTGCCTTGCCTTCCTTGCCTTCTGTTAATCATTCCTTGCCTTGCCGTGTATTGCCTAGCCTTGCGTTATCGTGCCTTAGCGTTGCCTTCCCTGATCGTGCCTTGCCTTTCGTTACCATTTCCTTGACTTGCCGTGCGTCGCCTCGCCGTGCGTTGTCGTGCCTTAGGCTTGTTTCCCCTTGCCATAGACTTGATTGCCTTTCCTTGCCTTGCTTTGCCTTCCCTTGCCGTACCGGGCCTTCCGTTACCCTTTCCTTGCCTTGCTTTGCCTTGCCTTCCTTGCCTTCCGTTTGTGTTTCATTGCCTAGTCGTTCATTTCCTAGAATTGCCTTGTCGTGCCTTAGCTTTGCCTTGCCTGACCGTGCCTTGCCTTGCGTTACCCTTTCCTTGCTTTGCGGTGCATTACCTAGCCGTTGTTTTGTCGTGCTTAGCCTTGTTTCCCCTTCCCGTGGCCTTGCTTGCCTTGCTTTGCTTTGCCTTCCCTTGCCGTGCCGTGCCTTCCGTTACCCTTTCCTTGCCTTGCTTTGCCTTGCCTTCCTTGCCTTCCGTTACTCTTTAGGTGAATTCTCGTGCATTGCCTAGCCTTACGTTGTTGTGCCTTATCCTTGCCTTCCCTGACCGTGCCATGCCTTGCGTTACCCGTTCCTTGTTTTGCGGTGCATTGCCTAGCCGTTGCTTTGTCGTGCCTTAGCCTTGTTTCCCCTTCCCATAGCCTTGCTTGCCTTGCCTTGCTTTGAATTCCCTTCCCGTGTCGTGCCTTCCTTTACCCTTGCCTTGCCTTGCTTTCCCTTGACTTCCTTACCTTCCGTTGCTCTTTCATTGCCTTGCCGTGCATTGCCTCGCATTGCGTTGTCGTGTTTTGGCCTTGCCTTGCCTGACCGTGCCTTGACTTGCGTTACCCTTTCCTTGCTTTGTGGTGCATTGCCTAGCCGTTGCTTTGTCGTGCCTTTGCCTTGTTTCCCCTTGCCATACCCTTGCTTGCCTTGCCTTGCTTTGAATTCCCTTCCCGTGCCGTGCCTTCCTTTACCCTTCCCTTGCCTTTTCTTTCCTTGCCTTCCTAGCTTTCCGTTGCACTTTCATTGCCTTCCCGTGCATTGCCTAGCCTTGCGTTGTCGTGCCTTAGCCTTGCCTTCCCTGACAATGCCTTGCCTTGCGTTACCCTTTCGTTGCGTAGCCGTGCGTTGCCTAGCCGTGCGTTGTCGTGCCTTAACTTTGTTTCCCCTGGCCATATCCTTGCTTGCCTTGCCTTGATTGGGCTTCCCTTGCCGTGCCGTGCCTTCCGTTACTCTTGCCTTGCATTGCTTTGCCTTGCGCTCCTTGCATTCCGTTACTCTTTACTTGCCTTACAGTGCAATGCCTAACCTTGCGTTGTCGTGCCTTAGCCTTGCCTTCCCTGACCGTGCCTTGCCTTGCGTTACCCTTTCTTTGCCTTGCCGTGCATTGCCTAGCCGTTCGTTTTCGTGACTTAGCATTGTTTCCCCTTCCATAGCCTTGCTTGCCTTGCTTTGCTTTGCCTTCCCTTACCGTCCAGTACCTTCCGTTACCCTTGACTTCCCTTGCTTTGCCTTGCCTTCCATGCCTTCTGTTAATCTTTCCTTGCCTTGCCGTGCATTGCCTAGCCTTGCGTTCTCGTGCCTTACCCTTGCCTTGCCTGACCGTACCTTGCCTTTCGTTACCATTTCCTTGACTTGCCGTGGGTTTCCTCGCCGTGCGTTGTCGTGCCTTAGGCTTGTTTCCTCTTGCCACAGCCTTTATTGCCTTTCCTTGCGTTGCTTTGCCTTCCCTTGCCGTACCGGGCCTTCCGTTACCCTTGCCTTGTCTTGGTTTGCCTTGCCTTCCTTGCTTTCCGTTACTCTTTCCTTGCCTTGCCGTGCATTGCCTAGCCTTGCGTTGTCGTGCCTTATCCTTTCCTTGCCTGACCGTGCCTTGCCTTGCGTTACCCTTTCCATTCTTTGCGGTGCATTGCCTAGCCGTTGCTTTGTCGTGCTTTTGCCTTGTTTCCCCTTGCCATAGCCTTGCTTGCCTTGCCTTGCTTTGAATTCCCTTCCAGTGCCGTGCCTTATTTTACCCTTGCCTTGCCTTCCCTTGCCTTCCTAGCTTTCCGTTGCAGTTTCATTGCCTTCCCGTGCATTGCCTAGCCTTGGGTTGTCGTGCCTTAGCCTTGCCTTCTCTGACCATGCCTTGCCTTGCGCTACCCTTTCCTTGCCTAGCCGTGCGTTGCCTAGCCGTGCGTTGTCGTGCCTTAGCTTTGTTTCCCCTGGCCATATTCTTGCCTTCCTTGCCTTGCTTTGCCTTCCATTGCCGTGTCGTGCCTTCCGTTACCCTTGCCTTGCCTTGCCTTGATTTGGCTTGCCTTCCTTGCCTTCCGTTACTCTTTCCTTCCCTTGCCATGAATTGCGTTTACTTGCGTTGTCGTGCCTTATCCTTGCCTTGCCTCACCGTACCTTGCCTTGTGTTACCCTTTCTTGCCTAACCTCGCATTACCTAGCCTTGCGTTGTCGTGCCTTAGTCTTGTTTCCCCTTGCCATGTCCTTGCTTGCCTTGCCTTGCTTTACCTTTACTTGCCGTGCCGGGCCTCCTGTTACAATTACATTGCCTTGCTTTGCCTTGCTTTCCTTGCCTTCCGTTACTCTTTCCTTCCCTTGCCATGAATTGCGTAGACTTGCGTTGTCGTGCCTTATCCTTGCCTTGCCTGACCGTGCCTTGCCTTCCATTACCCTTTCCTTGCTTTGCGGTGCATTGCCTAGCCGTTGCTTTGTCGTGCCTTAGCCTTGTTTCCCCTTGCCATATCCTTCCTTGCCTTGCCTTGCTTTGCCTTCCCTTCCCGTGTCGTGCCTTCCCTTACCCTTGCCTTGCCTTGCTTTACCTTGCCTTCTTTGCCGTCCGTTGCACTTTCACTGCCTTGCCGTGCATTGCCTAGCCTTGCGTTTTCATGCCTTAGTCTTCCCTTGCCTGACCATGCCTTGCCTTGCGTTACCCTTTCATTGCCTTGCCGTGCGTTGCCTAGCCGTACGTTGTCGTGCCTTAGCCTTGTTTCCCCTTGCCATAGCCTTGCTTGCCTTGCCTTGCTTTGCTTTCCCTTGCCGTGTCCTGCCTTCCGTTACCCTCGCCTTGCCTTGATTTGTCTTGCCTTCCTTGCCTTCCGTTACTCTTTCCGTGCCTTACCGTGCATTGCCTACCCTTGCGTTGTCGTGCCTTAACCTTGCCTTACCTGAACGTACCTTGCCTTGCGTTACCCTTTCCTTGGCTCACCTTGCATTGCCTAGCCTTGCGTTGACGTGTCTTAGTCTTGTTTCCCCTTGCCATGTCCTTGCTTGCCTTGCCTTGCTTTGCCATCCCTTGCCGTGCTGTGCCTTCCGTTACCCTTGCCTTGCCTTTCTTGGCCTTGCCTTCCTTGCCTTGCGTAACCCTTTCTTTGCCTTGCCGTGCATTGCCTAGCCGTGCGTTGTCGTGCCTTAGCCTTGTTTCCCTTTGCTATAGCCTTGCTTGCCGTGCCTTGCTTTGCCTTCCCTTGCCATGCCGTGCTTTCCGTTACCCTTGCCATGCCTTGCTTTGGCTTGCCTTCCTTGCCTTCCGTTACTCTTTCCTCGCCTTGCCGTACATTGCGTAGACTTGCGTTGTCGTGCCTTAGCCTTGCCTTTCCTGACCGTGGCTTGCCTTACTTTACCCTGTCGTTGCCTTGCCGTGCGTCGCAAGCCGTGCGTTGCCGTGCATTAGCCTTGCTTCCCCTTGCCAGAGCCTTGCTTGCCTTGACTTCCTTTGCCTTCCGTTGCCGTGCCTTCAGTTACCCTTGCCTTGTCTTGCTTTGCCTTGCCTTCCTTGCGTTTTGTTACTCTTTCCTTGTCTTGCCGTGCATTGCCTAGCCTTGCCTTGTCGTGCCTTCTCCTTGCCTCGCCTGACCGTGCCATGCCTTGCGTTACCCTTTCCTTGCTTTGCGGTGCATTGCCTAGCCGTTTCTTTGTCGTGTCTTAGCCTTTTTTCCCCTTGCCATAGCCTTGCTTGCCTTGCCTTGCCTTGCTTTGCCTTCCCTTGCCGTGCCGTATCTTCCATTACCTTTGCCTTGCCTTGCTTTTAGTCGCCTTCCTTGCCTTCCGTTACTCTTTCCTTGTCTTGCCATGCATTGCCTAGCCTTGCGTTGTCGTGCCTTAGCCTTGCCTTCCTTGACCATGCCTTGCTTTGCGTTACCCTTTCCTTGCCTAGCCGTGCGTTGCCTAGCCGTGCGTTGTCGTGCCTTAGCTTTGTTTCCCCTGGCCATATCCTTGCTTGCCTTGCCTTGCTTTGCCTTCCCTTGCCGTGTCGTGCCTTCCGTTACCCTTGCCTTGCCTTGCCTTGATTTGGCTTGACTTCCTTGCCTTCCGTTACTCTTACCTTGCCTTGCCGTGCGTTGCCTACCCTTGCGTTGTCGTGCCTTATACTTGCCTTGCCTAACCGTACCTTGCCTTGTGTTACCCTTTCTTGCCTATCCTCGCATTACCTAGCCTTGCGTTGTCGTGCCTTAGTCTTGTTTCCCCTTGCCATGTCCTTGCTTGCCTTACCTTGCTTTATCTTTACTTGCCGTGCCGGGCCTTCTGTTACAATTACATTGCCTTGCTTTGCCTTGCCTGCCTTGCCTTCCGTTACTCTTTCCTTCCCTTGCCATGAATTGTGTAGACTTGCGTTGTCGTGCCTTATCCTTGCCTTGCCTGACCGTACCTTGCCTTCCGTTCCCCTTTCCTTGCTTTGCGGTGCATTGCCTAGGCGTTGCTTTGTCGTGCCTCAGCCTTGTTTCCCCTTTCCGTAGCCTTGCTTGCATAGCCTTGCTTTACCTTCCCTTGCCGTGCCGTGCCTTCTGTTACCCTTGCGTTGCCTTGCTTTGCCTTGCCTTCCTTGCCTTCCCTTACTCTTTCCTTCCCTTGTCGTTCATTTCCTAGCCTTGCGTTGTCGTGCTTTAGCCTTGCCTTCCCTGACCGTGCCTGGCCTCACGTTACCCTTTCGTTGCCTTGCCGTACGTCCCCTAGCCGTGCGTTGTCGTGCCTTAGCCTTGTTTCCCCTTGCCATAGCCTTGTTTGCCTTGCCTTGCATTGCCTTCCCTTGCCGTGCCGTGCCTACCGTTACTCTAGCCTTGCCTTGCTTTGCCTTCCCTTCCTTGCCTGCCGTTACTCTTTCCTTGAATTGCCGTACATTGCCTTGCCTTGCGTTGTCATGCCTTGGCCTTCCCTTGCGTGACCGTGTCTGGCCTTGCGATACCCTTCCTTTGCCTTGCCGTGCATTGCCTAGCAGTACGTTGTCGTGCCTTCGCCTTATTTCCCGTTGCCATAGCCTTGCTTGATTTGCGTTTCTTTGCCTTCCATTGCCGTGCCGTGCCTTCCGTTCCCCTTCCTTGACTTGCTTTGCCTTGCCTTGCTTGCATTCCGTCACTCTTTCCTTGCCTTGCCGTGCATTGCCTAGCCTTACCTTGTCGTGCCTTAGCCTTGCCTTGCCTGACCGTGCCTTGCCTTGCGTTACCCTTACCTTGCCTTGCCGTGCATTGCCTAGCCGTCTGTTGTCATGCCTTAGCCTTGATTCCCCTTGGCATGGCCTTGCTTGATTTGCGTTGCTTTGCCTTCCATTGCCGTGCCGTGCCTTCCGTTCCCTTTCCTTGCCTTGCTTTGCCTTGCCTTCCTTGCCTTCCGTTACTCTTTCCTTGCCTTGCCGTGCATTGCCTAGCTTTGCGTTGTCGTGCCTTAGCCTTGCCTTGCCTGACCGTGCCTTGCCTTCAGTTACCCTTTCCTTGCCTTTCCGTGCATTGCTTTGCCTTGCGTTGTCGTGCCTTATACTTCTTTCCCCTTGCCATTGCCTTGCTTGCCTTGCTTTCCTTTGCCTTCCCTTGCCGTGCCGTTCCTTCCGTAACCCTTGCCGTCCCTTGCCTGACCGTGCCTTGCCTTGCGTTACCCTTACCTTGTCTTGCCGTGCATTGCCTAGCCGTCTGTTGTCATGCCTTAGCCTTGATTCCCCTTGCCATAGCCTTGCTTGCCTTGCCTTGCTTTGAATTCCCTTCCGTGCCGTGCCTTATTTTACCCTTGCCTTGCCTTCCCTTGAATTTCTTGCTTTCCGTTGTACTTTCATTGCCTTCCCGTGCATTGCCTAGCCTTGCGTTGTCGTGCCTTAGCCTTGCCTTCCCTGACCATGCCTTGCTTTGCGTTACCCTTTCCTTGCCTAGCCGTGCGTTGCCTAGCCGTGCGTTGTCGTGCCTTAGCTTTGTTTCCCCTGGCCATATCCTTGCTTGCCTTGCCTTGCCTTGCCTTCCCTTGCCGTGTCGTGCCTTCCGTTACCCTTGCCTTGCCTTCCCTTGATTTGGCTTGCATTCCTTGCCTTCCGTTACTCTTACCTTGCCTTGCCGTGCGTTGCCTACCCTTGCTTTGTTGTGCCTTATCCTTGCCTTGCCTGACCGTGCCATGCCTTGCGTTACCCGTTACTTGTTTTGCAGTGCATTGCCTAGCCGTTGCTTTGTCGTGCCTTAGACTTGTTTCCCCTTGCCATAGCCTTGGTTGCCTTGCCTTGCTTTGCCTTCCCTTCCCGTGTCGTGCCTTCCTTTACCCTTGCCTTGCCTTGCTTTCCCTTGCCTTCTTTGCCTTCCGTTGCTCTTTCATTGCCTTGCCGTGCATTGCCTCGCATTGCGTTGTCGTGCTTTGGCCTTGCCTGACCGTGCCTTGCCGTGCGTTACCCTTTGCTTGCTTTGTGGTGCATTTCCTAGCCGTTGCTTTGTCGTGCCTTAGCCTTGTTTCCCCTTGCCATAGCCTTGCTTGCCTTGCCTTGCTTTGCCTTCCCTTCCCGTGTCGTGCCTTCCTTTACCCTTGCCTTGCCTTGCTTTCCCTTGCCTTCTTTGCCTTCCGTTGCTCTTTCATTGCCTTGCCGTGCATTGCCGTGCATTGCCTCGCGTTGCGTTGTCGTGCTTTGACCTTGCCTTGCCTGACCGTGCCTTGACTTGCGTTACCCTTTCCTTCCCTTGCCGTGCGTTGCCTAGCCGTGAGTTTTCCTGCCTTAGCCTTGTTTCCCATTCCCATAGCCTTGCTTGCCTTTCTTTACTTTGCCTTCCCTTGCGGTGCCGTACCTTCCGTTACCCTTGCCTTGCCTTGATTTGCCATGCCTTCCTTGCTTTCCGTTTCTCTTTCCTTGCCTTGCCGTGCATTGCCTAGCCTTGCGTTGTCGTGCCTTATCCTTGCCTTGCCTGACCGTGCCTTGCCTTGCGTTACCCTTTCCTTGTTTTGCGGTGCATTGCCTAGCCGTTGCTTTGTCGTGCCTTTGCCTTGTTTCCCCTTGCCATAGCCTTGCTTGCCTTGCCTTGCTTTGAATTCCCTTCCCGTGCCGTGCCTTCCATTACCCTTCCCTTGCCTTGCCTTCCCTTGCCTTCCTAGCTTTCCTTTGCACTTTCATTGCCTTTCCGTGCATTGCCTAACCTTGCGTTGTCGTGCCTTAGCCTTACCTTCACTGACCATGCCTTGCCTTGCGTTACCCTTCCCTTGCCTAGCCGTGCCTTGCCTAGCCGTGCGTTGTCGTGCCTTAACTTTGTTTCCCCTGGCCATATCCTCGCTTGCCTTGCCTTGCTTTGCCTTCCCTTGCCGTGCCGTGCCTTCCATTACACTTGCCTTCCCTTGCGTTGCCTTGCCTTCCTTGACTTCCGTTACTCTTTCCTTGCCTTCCCTTGCATTGCCTAGGCTTGCGTTGTCGTGCCTTAGCCTTGCCTTCCCTGACCGTGCCTTGCCTTGCGTTACCCTTTCTTTGCCTTGCCGTGCATTTCCTAGCCGTGCGTTATCGTGACTTAGCATTGTTTCCCCTTGCCATAGCCTTGCTTGCCTTGCTTTGCTTTGCCTTCCCTTACCGTCCAGTACCTTCCGTTACCCTTGACTTCCCTTGCTTTGCCTTGCCTTCCATGCCTTCTGTTAATCTTTCCTTGCCTTGCCGTGCATTGCCTAGCCTTGCGTTCTCGTGCCTTAGCCTTGCCTTGCCTGACCGTACCTTGCCTTTCGTTACCATTTCCTTGACTTGCCGTGGGTTTCCTCGCCGTGCGTTGTCGTGCCTTAGGCTTGTTTCCTCTTGCCACAGCCTTTATTGCCTTTCCTTGCGTTGCTTTGCCTTCCCTTGCCGTACCGGGCCTTCCGTTACCCTTGCCTTGTCTTGGTTTGCCTTGCCTTCCTTGCTTTCCGTTACTCTTTCCTTGCCTTGCCGTGCATTGCCTAGCCTTGCGTTGTCGTGCCTTATCCTTTCCTTGCCTGACCGTGCCTTGCCTTGCGTTACCCTTTCCATTCTTTGTGGTGCATTGCCTAGCCGTTGCTTTGTCGTGCCTTTGCCTTGTTTCCCCTTGCCATAGCCTTGCTTGCCTTGCCTTGCTTTGAATTCCCTTCCCGTGCCGTGCCTTATTTTACCCTTGCGTTGCCTTGCCTTCCCTTGCCTTTCTTGCTTTCCGTTGCACTTTCATTGCCTTCCCGTGCATTGCCTAGCATTGCGTTGTCGTGCCTTAGCCTTGCCTTCCCTGACCATGCCTTGCTTTGCGTTACCCTTTCCTTGCCTAGCCGTGCGTTGCCTAGCCGTGCGTTGTCGTGCCTCAGCTTTGTTTCCCCTGGCCATATCCTTGCTTGCCTTGCCTTGCTTTGCCTTCCCTTGCCGTGTCGTGCCTTCCGTTACCCTTGCCTTGCCTTGCCTTGATTTGGCTTGCCTTCCTTGCCTTCCGTTACTCTTACCTTGCCTTGCCGTGCGTTGCCTACCCTTGCGTTGTCGTGCCTTATCCTTGCCTTGCCTAACCGTACCTTGCCTTGTGTTACCCTTTCTTGCCTCACCTCGCATTACCTAGCCTTGCGTTGTCGTGCCTTAGTCTTGTTTCCCCTTGCCATGTCCTTGCTTGCCTTGCCTTGCTTTACCTTTACTTGCCGTGCCGGGCCTTCTGTTACAATTACATTGCCTTGCTTTGCCTTGCCTTCCTTGCCTTCCGTTACGCTTTCCTTCCCTTGCCATGAATTGTGTAGACTTGCGTTGTCGTGCCTTATCCTTGCCTTGCCTGACCGTGCCTTGCCTTCCATTACCCTTTCCTTGCTTTGCGGTGCATTGCCTAGCCGTTGCTTTGTCGTGCCTCAGCCTTGTTTCCCCTTGCCGTAGCCTTGCTTGCATAGCCTTGCTTTACCTTCCCTTGCCGTGCCGTGCCTTCTGTTACCCTTGCGTTGCCTTGCTTTGCCTTCCTTGCGTTCCGTTACTCTTTCCTTGCCTTGCCGTGCATTGCCTAGCCTTGCGTTGTCGTGCCTTATCCTTGCCTTGCCTGACCGTGCCTTGCCATGCGTTACCCTTTCCTTGCTTTGCGGTACATTGCCTAGCCGTTGCTTTGTCGTGCCTTAGCCTTGTTTGCCCTTGCCATATCCTTGCTTGCCTTGCCTTGCTTTGCCTTCCCTTCCCGTGTCGTGCCTTCCCTTACCCTTGCCTTGCCTTGCTTTACCTTGCCATCTTTGCCTTCCGTTGCACTTTCATTGCCTTGCCGTGCATTGCCTAGCCTTTCGTTTTCATGCCTTAGCCTTCCCTTGCCTGACCATGCCTTGCCTTGCGTTAACCTTTCATTGCCTTGCCGTGCGTTGCCTAGCCGTACGTTGTCGTGCCTTAGCCTTGTTTCCCCTTGCCATAGCCTTGCTTGCCTTGCCTTGCTTTGCTTTCCCTTGCCGTGTCGTGCCTTCCGTTACCCTCGCCTTGCCTTGATTTGTCTTGCCTTCCTTGCCTTCCGTTACTCTTTCCTTGCCTTACCGTGCATTGCCTACCCTTGCGTTGACGTGCCTTGACCTTGCCTTACCTGAACGTACCTTGCCTTGCGTTACCCTTTCCTTGGCTCACCTTGCATTGCCTAGCCTTGCGTTGACGTGTCTTAGTCTTGTTTCCCCTTGCCATGTCCTTGCTTGCCTTGCCTTGCTTTGCCTTCCCTTGCCGTGCGGTGCCTTCCGTTACCCTTGCCTTGCCTTTCTTGGCCTTGCCTTCCTTGCCTTCCGTTACTCTTTCCTTGCCTTGCCGTTCATTGCCTAGCCTTGCATTGTCGTGCCTTACACGTGCCTTGCCACACCGTGCCTTGCATTGCTTTACCCTTTACTTGCCTTGCCGTGAATTTCTTAGCCGTGGGTTGTCGTGCCTTAGGCTTGTTTCCCCTTTCCATAACCTTGCTTGCTATGCCTTGCTTTGCCTTCCCTTGCCGTGCCGTACCTTCCGTTACCCTTTCCTTGCCTTCCTTTCCCTTGCCTGCCTTGCCTTGCGTAACCCTTTCTTTGCCTTGCCGTGCATTGCCTAGGTGTGCGTTGTCGTGCCTTAGCCTTGTTTCCCTTTGCTATAGCCTTGCTTGCCTTGCCTTGCTTTGCCTTCCCTTGCCGTGACGTGCCTTCCGTTACCCTTGCCATGCCTTGCTTTGGCTTGCCTTCCTTGCCTTCCGTTACTCTTTCCTCGCCTTGCCGTACATTTCGTAGACTTGCGTTGTCGTGCCTTAGTCTTGCCTTTCCTGACCGTGGCTTGCCTTACGTTACCCTGTCGTTGCCTTGCCGTGCGTCGCCAGCCGTGTGTTGCCGTGCATTAGCCTTGCTTCCCCTTGCCAGAGCCTTGCTTGCCTTGACTTCCTTTGCCTTCCGTTGCCGTGCCTTCAGTTACCCTTGCCTTGCCTTCTTTGCCTTGCCTTCCTTGCGTTTTGTTACTCTTTTTTGTCGTGCCGTGCATTGACTAGCCTTGCGTTGTCGAGCCTTAGCCTTGCCTTCACTGACCATGCCATGCCTTGCGTTACCCTTCCCTTGCCTCCCGTACCTTGCCTAGCCGTGCGTTATCGTGCCTTAACTTTGTTTCCCCTGGCCATATCCTTGCTTGCCTTGCCTTGATTGGCCTTCCCTTGCCGTGTCGTGCCTTTCGTTACCCTTGGCTTGCCTTGCCTTGATTTGGCTTGCCTTCCTTGCCTTCCATTACTCTTACCTTGCCTTGCCGTGGGTTGCCTACCCTTGCGTTGTCGTGCCTTATCCTTGCCTTGTCTGACCGTACCTTGCCTTGTGTTACCCTTTCTTTCCTCACCTCGCATTACCTAGCCTTGCGTTGTCGTGCCTTAGTCTTGTTTCCCCTTGCCATGTCCTTGCTTGTTTTGCCTTGATTTGCCTTCCCTTGCCGTGCCGTGCCTTCAGATACAATTGCATTGCCTTGCTTTGCCTTGCCTTCCTTGCCTTCCGTTACTCTTTCCTTGCCTTGCCATGCATTGTGTAGACTTGCGTTCTCGTGCCTTAGCCTTGCCTCGCCTGACCGTGGCTTGCCTTACGTTACCCTTTCGTTGCCTTGCCGTGCGTCGCCTAGCCGAGCATTGTCGTGCCTTAGCCTTGCTTCCCCTTGTGATATCCTTGCTTGCCTTGCCTTACTTTGCCTTCCCTTGCCGTGCCGTGCCTTCCGTTACCCTTTCCTTGCCTTTCTTTGCCTTGCCTTCTTTGCCTTCCCTTACTCTTTCCTTGCCTTGTCGTTCATTTCCTAGCCTTGCGTTGTCGTGCCTTAGCCTTGCCTTGCCTGACCTTGCCTTGCCTTGCGTTACCCTTTCCTTGCTTTGCGGTGCATTGCCTAGCCTTTGCTTTCTCGTGCCTTAGCCTTGTTTCCCATTGCCATAGCCTTGCTTGCCTTGCCTTGCTTTGCCTTCCCTTCCCGTGTCGTGCCTTCCTTTACCCTTGCCTTGCCTTGCTTTCCCTTGCCTTCCTTCCCTTTCGTTGCTCTTTCCTTGCCTTTCCGTGCATTGCCTAGCCTTGCGTTGTCGTGCCTTAGCTTTGCCTTGCCAGACCGTGCCTTGCCTTGCGTTACCCTTTCCTTGCTGTGCGGTGCATTACCTAGCCGTTGTTTTGTCGTGCCTTAGCCTTGTGTCCCCTTCCCATGGCCTTGCTTGCCTTGCTTTGCTTTGCCTTCCCTTGCCGTTCCGTGCCTTCCGTTACCCTTTCCTTGCCTTGCTTTGCCTTGCCTTCCTTGCCTTCCGTTACTCTTTACGTGAATTCTCGCGCATTGCCTAGCCTTACGTTGTTGTGCCTTATCCTTGCCTTGCCTGACCGTGCCATGCCTTGCGTTATCCGTTACTTGTTTTGCAGTGCATTGCCTAGCCGTTGCTTTGTCGTGCCTTGGCCTTGTTTCCCCTTGCCATAGCCTTGGTTGCCTTGCCTTGCTTTGCCTTCCCTTCCCGTGTCGTGCCTTCCTTTACCCTTGCCTTGCCTTGCTTTCCCTTGCCTTCTTTGCCTTACGTTGCTCTTTCATTGCCTTGCCGTGCATTGCCTCGCATTGTGTTGTCGTGCTTTGGCCTTTCCTGACCGTGCCTTGCCGTGCGTTACCCTTTGCTTGCTTTGTGGTGCATTTCCTAGCCGTTGCTTTGTCGTGCCTTAGCCTTGTTTCCCGTTGCCATAGCCTTGCTTGCCTTGCCTTGCTTTGCCTTCCCTTCCCGTGTCGTGCCTTCCTTTACCCTTGCCTTGCCTTGCTTTCCCTTGCCTTCTTTGCCTTCCGTTGCTCTTTCATTGCCTTGCCGTGCATTGCCGTGCATTGCCTCGCATTGCGTTGTCGTGCTTTGACCTTGCCTTGCCTGACCGTGCCTTGACTTGCGTTACCCTTTCCTTCCCTTGCCGTGCGTTGCCTAGCCGTGAGTTGTCCTGCCTTAGCCTTGTTCCCCATTCCCATAGCCTTCCTTGCCTTTCTTTACTTTGCCGTCCCTTGCGGTGCCGTACCTTCCGTTACCCTTGCCTTGCCTTGATTTGCCATACCTTCCTTGCTTTTCCGTTATTCTTTCCTTGCCTTGCCGTGCATTGCCTAGCCTTGCGTTGTCGTGCCTTATCCTTGCCTTGCCTGACCGTGCCTTGCCTTGCGTTACCCTTTCCTTGTTTTGCGGTTCATTGCCTAGCCGTTGCTTTGTCGTGCCTTTGCCTTGTTTCCCCTTGCCATAGCCTTGCTTGCCTTGCCTTGCTTTGAATTCCCTTCCCGTACCGTGCCTTCCATTACCCTTCCCTTGCCTTGCCTTCCCTTGCCTTCCTAGCTTTCCTTTGCACTTTCATTGCCTTTCCGTGCATTGCCTAACCTTGCGTTGTCGTGCCTTAGCCTTGCCTTCACTGACCATGCCTTGCCTTGCGTTACCCTTCCCTTGCCTAGCCGTGCCTTGCCTAGCCGTGCGTTGTCGTGCCTTAACTTTGTTTCCCCTGGCCATATCCTCGCTTGCCTTGCCTTGATTGGCCTTCCCTTGCCGTGCCGTGCCTTCCGTTACTCTTCCCTTGCCTTGCTTTGCCTTGCCTTCCTTGACTTCCGTTACTCTTTCCTTGCCTTACCGTGCATTGACTAGCCTTGCGTTGTCGTGCCTTAGCCTTGCCTTCCCTGACCGTGCCTTGCCTTGCGTTACCCTTTCTTTGCCTTGCCGTGCATTGCCTAGCCGTGCGTTATCGTGACTTAGCATTGTTTCCCCTTGCCATAGCCTTGCTTGCCTTGCTTTGCTTTGCCTTCCCTTACCGTCCAGTACCTTCCGTTACCCTTGACTTCCCTTGCTTTGCCTTGCCTTCCATGCCTTCTGTTAATCTTTCCTTGCCTTCCCGTGCATTGCCTAGCCTTGCGTTATCGTGCCTTAGCCTTGCCTTGCCTGACCGTACCTTGCCTTTCGTTGCCATTTCCTTGACTTGCCGTGGGTTTCCTCGCCGTGCGTTGTCGTGCCTTAGGCTTGTTTCCTCTTGCCACAGCCTTTATTGCCTTTCCTTGCGTTGCTTTGCCTTCCCTTGCCGTACCGGGCCTTCCGTTACCCTTGCCTTGTCTTGCTTTGCCTTGCCTTCCTTGCTTTCCGTTACTCTTTCCTTGCCTTGCCGTGCATTGCCTAGCCTTGCGTTGTCGTGCCTTATCCTTTCCTTGCCTGACCGTGCCTTGCCTTGCGTTACACTTTGCTTGCTTTGTGGTGCATTGCCTAGCCGTTGCTTTGTCGTGCCTTTGCCTTGTTTCCCCTTGCCATAGCCTTGCTTGCCTTGCCTTGCTTTGAATTCCCTTCCCGTGCCGTGCCTTATTTTACCCTTGCCTTGCCTTGCCTTCCCTTGCCTTTCTTGCTTTCCGTTGCACTTTCATTGCCTTCCCGTGCATTGCCTAGACTTGCGTTGTCGTGCCTTAGCCTTGCCTTCCCTGACCATGCCTTGCTTTGCGTTACCCTTTCCTTGCCTAGCCGTGCGTTGCCTAGCCGTGCGTTGTCGTGCCTTAGCTTTGTTTCCCCTGGCCATATCCTTGCTTGCCTTCCCTCGCTTTGCCTTCCCTTGCCGTGTCGTGCCTTCCGTTACCCTTGCCTTGCCTTGCCTTGATTTGGCTTGCCTTCCTTGCCTTCCGTTACTCTTACCTTGCCTTGCCGTGCGTTGCCTGCCCTTGCGTTGTCGTGCCTTATCCTTGCCTTGCCTAACCGTACCTTGCCTTGTGTTACCCTTTCTTGCCTCACCTCGCATTACCTAGCCTTGCGTTGTCGTGCCTTAGTCTTGTTTCCCCTTGCCATGTCCTTGCTTGCCTTGCCTTGCTTTACCTTTACTTGCCGTGCCGGGCCTTCTGTTACAATTACATTGCCTTGCTTTGCCTTGCCTTCCTTGCCTTCCGTTACGCTTTCCTTCCCTTGCCATTAATTGTGTAGACTTGCGTTGTCGTGCCTTATCCTTGCCTTGCCTGACCGTGCCTTGCCTTCCATTACCCTTTCCTTGCTTTGCGGTGCATTGCCTAGCCGTTGCTTTGTCGTGCCTCAGCCTTGTTTCCCCTTGCCGTAGCCTTGCTTGCATAGCCTTGCTTTACCTTCCCTTGCCGTGCCGTGCCTTCTGTTACCCTTGCGTTGCCTTGCTTTGCCTTCCTTGCGTTCCGTTACTCTTTCCTTGCCTTGCCGTGCATTGCCTAGCCTTGCGTTGTCGTGCCTTATCCTTGCCTTGCCTGACCGTGCCTTGCCTTGCGTTACACTTTCCTTGCTTTGCGGTACATTGCCTAGCCGTTGCTTTGTCGTGCCTTAGCCTTGTTTGCCCTTGCCATATCCTTGCTTGCCTTGCCTTGCTTTGCCTTCCCTTCCCGTGTCGTGCCTTCCCTTACCCTTGCCTTGCCTTGCTTTACCTTGCCTTCTTTGCCTTCCGTTGCACTTTCATTGCCTTGCCGTGCATTGCCTAGCCTTGCGTTTTCATGCCTTAGCCTTCCCTTGCCTGACCATGCCTTGCCTTGCGTTACCCTTTCATTGCCTTGCCGTGCGTTGCCTAGCCGTACGTTGTCGTGCCTTAGCCTTGTTTCCCCTTGCCATAGCCTTGCTTGCCTTGCCTTGCTTTGCCTTCCCTTCCCGTGTCGTGCCTTCCTTTACCCTTGCCTTGCCTTGCTTTCCCTTGCCTTCCTTCCCTTTCGTTGCTCTTTCCTTGCCTTTCCGTGCATTGCCTAGCCTTGCGTTGTCGTGCCTTAGCTTTGCCTTGCCTGACCGTGCCTTGCCTTGCGTTACCCTTTCCTTGCTTTGCGGTGCATTACCTAGCCGTTGCTTTGTCGTGCCTTAGCCTTGTTTCCCCTTGCCATAGCCTTGCTTGCCTTGCCTTGCTTTGAATTCCCTTCCCGTGCCGTGCCTTCCATTACCCTTCCCTTGCCTTGCCTTCCCTTGCCTTCCTAGCTTTCCTTTGCACTTTCATTGCCTTTCCGTGCATTGCCTAACCTTGCGTTGTCGTGCCTTAGCCTTACCTTCACTGACCATGCCTTGCCTTGCGTTACCCTTCCCTTGCGTAGCCGTGCCTTGCCTAGCCGTGCGTTGTCGTGCCTTAACTTTGTTTCCCCTGGCCATATCCTCGCTTGCCTTGCCTTGATTGGCCTTCCCTTGCCGTGCCGTGCCTTCCGTTACTCTTGCCTTGCCTTGCTTTGCCTTGCCTTCCTTGACTTCCGTTACTCTTTCCTTGCCTTACCGTGCATTGACTAGCCTTGCGTTGTCGTGCCTTAGCCTTGCCTTCCCTGACCGTGCCTTGCCTTGCGTTACCCTTTCTTTGCCTTGCCGTGCATTTCCTAGCCGTGCGTTATCGTGACTTAGCATTGTTTCCCCTTGCCATAGCCTTGCTTGCCTTGCTTTGCTTTGCCTTCCCTTACCGTCCAGTACCTTCCGTTACCCTTGACTTCCCTTGCTTTGCCTTGCCTTCCATGCCTTCTGTTAATCTTTCCTTGCCTTGCCGTGCATTGCCTAGCCTTGCATTCTCGTGCCTTAGCCTGCCTTGCCTGACCGTACCTTGCCTTTCGTTACCATTTCCTTGACTTGCCGTGGGTTTCCTCGCCGTGCGTTGTCGTGCCTTAGGCTTGTTTCCTCTTGCCACAGCCTTTATTGCCTTTCCTTGCGTTGCTTTGCCTTCCCTTGCCGTACCGGGCCTTCCGTTACCCTTGCCTTGTCTTGGTTTGCCTTGCCTTCCTTGCTTTCCGTTACTCTTTCCTTGCCTTGCCGTGCATTGCCTAGCCTTGCGTTGTCGTGCCTTATCCTTTCCTTGCCTGACCGTGCCTTGCCTTGCGTTACCCTTTCCATTCTTTGTGGTGCATTGCCTAGCCGTTGCTTTGTCGTGCCTTTGCCTTGTTTCCCCTTGCCATAGCCTTGCTTGCCTTGCCTTGCTTTGAATTCCCTTCCCGTGCCGTGCCTTATTTTACCCTTGCGTTGCCTTGCCTTCCCTTGCCTTTCTTGCTTTCCGTTGCACTTTCATTGCCTTCCCGTGCATTGCCTAGCATTGCGTTGTCGTGCCTTAGCCTTGCCTTCCCTGACCATGCCTTGCTTTGCGTTACCCTTTCCTTGCCTAGCCGTGCGTTGCCTAGCCGTGCGTTGTCGTGCCTCAGCTTTGTTTCCCCTGGCCATATCCTTGCTTGCCTTGCCTTGCTTTGCCTTCCCTTGCCGTGTCGTGCCTTCCGTTACCCTTGCCTTGCCTTGCCTTGATTTGGCTTGCCTTCCTTGCCTTCCGTTACTCTTACCTTGCCTTGCCGTGCGTTGCCTACCCTTGCGTTGTCGTGCCTTATCCTTGCCTTGCCTAACCGTACCTTGCCTTGTGTTACCCTTTCTTGCCTCACCTCGCATTACCTAGCCTTGCGTTGTCGTGCCTTAGTCTTGTTTCCCCTTGCCATGTCCTTGCTTGCCTTGCCTTGCTTTACCTTTACTTGCCGTGCCGGGCCTTCTGTTACAATTACATTGCCTTGCTTTGCCTTGCCTTCCTTGCCTTCCGTTACGCTTTCCTTCCCTTGCCATGAATTGTGTAGACTTGCGTTGTCGTGCCTTATCCTTGCCTTGCCTTGCCGTGCCTTGCCTTCCATTACCCTTTCCTTGCTTTGCGGTGCATTGCCTAGCCGTTGCTTTGTCGTGCCTCAGCCTTGTTTCCCCTTGCCGTAGCCTTGCTTGCATAGCCTTGCTTTACCTTCCCTTGCCGTGCCGTGCCTTCTGTTACCCTTGCGTTGCCTTGCTTTGCCTTCCTTGCGTTCCGTTACTCTTTCCTTGCCTTGCCGTGCATTGCCTAGCCTTGCGTTGTCGTGCCTTATCCTTGCCTTGCCTGACCGTGCCTTGCCATGCGTTACCCTTTCCTTGCTTTGCGGTACATTGCCTAGCCGTTGCTTTGTCGTGCCTTAGCCTTGTTTGCCCTTGCCATATCCTTGCTTGCCTTGCCTTGCTTTGCCTTCCCTTCCCGTGTCGTGCCTTCCCTTACCCTTGCCTTGCCTTGCTTTACCTTGCCATCTTTGCCTTCCGTTGCACTTTCATTGCCTTGCCGTGCATTGCCTAGCCTTGCGTTTTCATGCCTTAGCCTTCCCTTGCCTGACCATGCCTTGCCTTGCGTTACCCTTTCATTGCCTTGCCGTGCGTTGCCTAGCCGTACGTTGTCGTGCCTTAGCCTTGTTTCCCCTTGCCATAGCCTTGCTTGCCTTGCCTTGCTTTGCTTTCCCTTGCCGTGTCGTGCCTTCCGTTACCCTCGCCTTGCCTTGATTTGTCTTGCCTTCCTTGCCTTCCGTTACTCTTTCCTTGCCTTACCGTGCATTGCCTACCCTTGCGTTGACGTGCCTTGACCTTGCCTTACCTGAACGTACCTTGCCTTGCGTTACCCTTTCCTTGGCTCACCTTGCATTGCCTAGCCTTGCGTTGACGTGTCTTAGTCTTGTTTCCCCTTGCCATGTCCTTGCTTGCCTTGCCTTGCTTTGCCTTCCCTTGCCGTGCGTTGCCTTCCGTTACCCTTGCCTTGCCTTTCTTGGCCTTGCCTTCCTTGCCTTCCGTTACTCTTTCCTTGCCTTGCCGTTCATTGCCTAGCCTTGCATTGTCGTGCCTTACACGTGCCTTGCCACACCGTGCCTTGCATTGCGTTACCCTTTACTTGCCTTGCCGTGAATTTCTTAGCCGTGGGTTGTCGTGCCTTAGGCTTGTTTCCCCTTTCCATAACCTTGCTTGCTATGCCTTGCTTTGCCTTCCCTTGCCGTGCCGTACCTTCCGTTACCCTTTCCTTGCCTTCCTTTCCCTTGCCTGCCTTGCCTTGCGTAACCCTTTCTTTGCCTTGCCGTGCATTGCCTAGGTGTGCGTTGTCGTGCCTTAGCCTTGTTTCCCTTTGCTATAGCCTTGCTTGCCTTGCCTTGCTTTGCCTTCCCTTGCCGTGACGTGCCTTCCGTTACCCTTGCCATGCCTTGCTTTGGCTTGCCTTCCTTGCCTTCCGTTACTCTTTCCTCGCCTTGCCGTACATTTCGTAGACTTGCGTTGTCGTGCCTTAGTCTTGCCTTTCCTGACCGTGGCTTGCCTTACGTTACCCTGTCGTTGCCTTGCCGTGCGTCGCCAGCCGTGTGTTGCCGTGCATTAGCCTTGCTTCCCCTTGCCAGAGCCTTGCTTGCCTTGACTTCCTTTGCCTTCCGTTGCCGTGCCTTCAGTTACCCTTGCCTTGCCTTCTTTGCCTTGCCTTCCTTGCGTTTTGTTACTCTTTTTTGTCGTGCCGTGCATTGACTAGCCTTGCGTTGTCGAGCCTTAGCCTTGCCTTCACTGACCATGCCATGCCTTGCGTTACCCTTCCCTTGCCTCCCGTACCTTGCCTAGCCGTGCGTTATCGTGCCTTAACTTTGTTTCCCCTGGCCATATCCTTGCTTGCCTTGCCTTGATTGGCCTTCCCTTGCCGTGTCGTGCCTTTCGTTACCCTTGGCTTGCCTTGCCTTGATTTGGCTTGCCTTCCTTGCCTCCCATTACTCTTACCTTGCCTTGCCGTGGGTTGCCTACCCTTGCGTTGTCGTGCCTTATCCTTGCCTTGTCTGACCGTACCTTGCCTTGTGTTACCCTTTCTTTCCTCACCTCGCATTACCTAGACTTGCGTTGTCGTGCCTTAGTCTTGTTTCCCCTTGCCATGTCCTTGCTTGTTTTGCCTTGATTTGCCTTCCCTTGCCGTGCCGTGCCTTCAGATACAATTGCATTGCCTTGCTTTGCCTTGCCTTCCTTGCCTTCCGTTACTCTTTCCTTGCCTTGCCATGCATTGTGTAGACTTGCGTTCTCGTGCCTTAGCCTTGCCTCGCCTGACCGTGGCTTGCCTTACGTTACCCTTTCGTTGCCTTGCCGTGCGTCGCCTAGCCGAGCATTGTCGTGCCTTAGCCTTGCTTCCCCTTGTGATATCCTTGCTTGCCTTGCCTTACTTTGCCTTCCCTTGCCGTGCCGTGCCTTCCGTTACCCTTTCCTTGCCTTTCTTTGCCTTGCCTTCTTTGCCTTCCCTTACTCTTTCCTTGCCTTGTCGTTCATTTCCTAGCCTTGCGTTGTCGTGCCTTAGCCTTGCCTTGCCTGACCTTGCCTTGCCTTGCGTTACCCTTTCCTTGCTTTGCGGTGCATTGCCTAGCCGTTGCTTTCTCGTGCCTTAGCCTTGTTTCCCATTGCCATAGCCTTGCTTGCCTTGCCTTGCTTTGCCTTCCCTTCCCGTGTCGTGCCTTCCTTTACCCTTGCCTTGCCTTGCTTTCCCTTGCCTTCCTTCCCTTTCGTTGCTCTTTCCTTGCCTTTCCGTGCATTGCCTAGCCTTGCGTTGTCGTGCCTTAGCTTTGCCTTGCCAGACCGTGCCTTGCCTTGCGTTACCCTTTCCTTGCTGTGCGGTGCATTACCTAGCCGTTGTTTTGTCGTGCCTTAGCCTTGTGTCCCCTTCCCATGGCCTTGCTTGCCTTGCTTTGCTTTGCCTTCCCTTGCCGTTCCGTGCCTTCCGTTACCCTTTCCTTGCCTTGCTTTGCCTTGCCTTCCTTGCCTTCCGTTACTCTTTACGTGAATTCTCGCGCATTGCCTAGCCTTACGTTGTTGTGCCTTATCCTTGCCTTGCCTGACCGTGCCATGCCTTGCGTTATCCGTTACTTGTTTTGCAGTGCATTGCCTAGCCGTTGCTTTGTCGTGCCTTGGCCTTGTTTCCCCTTGCCATAGCCTTGGTTGCCTTGCCTTGCTTTGCCTTCCCTTCCCGTGTCGTGCCTTCCTTTACCCTTGCCTTGCCTTGCTTTCCCTTGCCTTCTTTGCCTTACGTTGCTCTTTCATTGCCTTGCCGTGCATTGCCTCGCATTGTGTTGTCGTGCTTTGGCCTTTCCTGACCGTGCCTTGCCGTGCGTTACCCTTTGCTTGCTTTGTGGTGCATTTCCTAGCCGTTGCTTTGTCGTGCCTTAGCCTTGTTTCCCCTTGCCATAGCCTTGCTTGCCTTGCCTTGCTTTGCCTTCCCTTCCCGTGTCGTGCCTTCCTTTACCCTTGCCTTGCCTTGCTTTCCCTTGCCTTCTTTGCCTTCCGTTGCTCTTTCATTGCCTTGCCGTGCATTGCCGTGCATTGCCTCGCATTGCGTTGTCGTGCTTTGACCTTGCCTTGCCTGACCGTGCCTTGACTTGCGTTACCCTTTCCTTCCCTTGCCGTGCGTTGCCTAGCCGTGAGTTGTCCTGCCTTAGCCTTGTTCCCCATTCCCATAGCCTTCCTTGCCTTTCTTTACTTTGCCGTCCCTTGCGGTGCCGTACCTTCCGTTACCCTTGCCTTGCCTTGATTTGCCATACCTTCCTTGCTTTTCCGTTATTCTTTCCTTGCCTTGCCGTGCATTGCCTAGCCTTGCGTTGTCGTGCCTTATCCTTGCCTTGCCTGACCGTGCCTTGCCTTGCGTTACCCTTTCCTTGTTTTGCGGTTCATTGCCTAGCCGTTGCTTTGTCGTGCCTTTGCCTTGTTTCCCCTTGCCATAGCCTTGCTTGCCTTGCCTTGCTTTGAATTCCCTTCCCGTACCGTGCCTTCCATTACCCTTCCCTTGCCTTGCCTTCCCTTGCCTTCCTAGCTTTCCTTTGCACTTTCATTGCCTTTCCGTGCATTGCCTAACCTTGCGTTGTCGTGCCTTAGCCTTGCCTTCACTGACCATGCCTTGCCTTGCGTTACCCTTCCCTTGCCTAGCCGTGCCTTGCCTAGCCGTGCGTTGTCGTGCCTTAACTTTGTTTCCCCTGGCCATATCCTCGCTTGCCTTGCCTTGATTGGCCTTCCCTTGCCGTGCCGTGCCTTCCGTTACTCTTCCCTTGCCTTGCTTTGCCTTGCCTTCCTTGACTTCCGTTACTCTTTCCTTGCCTTACCGTGCATTGACTAGCCTTGCGTTGTCGTGCCTTAGCCTTGCCTTCCCTGACCGTGCCTTGCCTTGCGTTACCCTTTCTTTGCCTTGCCGTGCATTGCCTAGCCGTGCGTTATCGTGACTTAGCATTGTTTCCCCTTGCCATAGCCTTGCTTGCCTTGCTTTGCTTTGCCTTCCCTTACCGTCCAGTACCTTCCGTTACCCTTGACTTCCCTTGCTTTGCCTTGCCTTCCATGCCTTCTGTTAATCTTTCCTTGCCTTCCCGTGCATTGCCTAGCCTTGCGTTATCGTGCCTTAGCCTTGCCTTGCCTGACCGTACCTTGCCTTTCGTTGCCATTTCCTTGACTTGCCGTGGGTTTCCTCGCCGTGCGTTGTCGTGCCTTAGGCTTGTTTCCTCTTGCCACAGCCTTTATTGCCTTTCCTTGCGTTGCTTTGCCTTCCCTTGCCGTACCGGGCCTTCCGTTACCCTTGCCTTGTCTTGCTTTGCCTTGCCTTCCTTGCTTTCCGTTACTCTTTCCTTGCCTTGCCGTGCATTGCCTAGCCTTGCGTTGTCGTGCCTTATCCTTTCCTTGCCTGACCGTGCCTTGCCTTGCGTTACACTTTGCTTGCTTTGTGGTGCATTGCCTAGCCGTTGCTTTGTCGTGCCTTTGCCTTGTTTCCCCTTGCCATAGCCTTGCTTGCCTTGCCTTGCTTTGAATTCCCTTCCCGTGCCGTGCCTTATTTTACCCTTGCCTTGCCTTGCCTTCCCTTGCCTTTCTTGCTTTCCGTTGCACTTTCATTGCCTTCCCGTGCATTGCCTAGACTTGCGTTGTCGTGCCTTAGCCTTGCCTTCCCTGACCATGCCTTGCTTTGCGTTACCCTTTCCTTGCCTAGCCGTGCGTTGCCTAGCCGTGCGTTGTCGTGCCTTAGCTTTGTTTCCCCTGGCCATATCCTTGCTTGCCTTCCCTCGCTTTGCCTTCCCTTGCCGTGTCGTGCCTTCCGTTACCCTTGCCTTGCCTTGCCTTGATTTGGCTTGCCTTCCTTGCCTTCCGTTACTCTTACCTTGCCTTGCCGTGCGTTGCCTGCCCTTGCGTTGTCGTGCCTTATCCTTGCCTTGCCTAACCGTACCTTGCCTTGTGTTACCCTTTCTTGCCTCACCTCGCATTACCTAGCCTTGCGTTGTCGTGCCTTAGTCTTGTTTCCCCTTGCCATGTCCTTGCTTGCCTTGCCTTGCTTTACCTTTACTTGCCGTGCCGGGCCTTCTGTTACAATTACATTGCCTTGCTTTGCCTTGCCTTCCTTGCCTTCCGTTACGCTTTCCTTCCCTTGCCATTAATTGTGTAGACTTGCGTTGTCGTGCCTTATCCTTGCCTTGCCTGACCGTGCCTTGCCTTCCATTACCCTTTCCTTGCTTTGCGGTGCATTGCCTAGCCGTTGCTTTGTCGTGCCTCAGCCTTGTTTCCCCTTGCCGTAGCCTTGCTTGCATAGCCTTGCTTTACCTTCCCTTGCCGTGCCGTGCCTTCTGTTACCCTTGCGTTGCCTTGCTTTGCCTTCCTTGCGTTCCGTTACTCTTTCCTTGCCTTGCCGTGCATTGCCTAGCCTTGCGTTGTCGTGCCTTATCCTTGCCTTGCCTGACCGTGCCTTGCCTTGCGTTACACTTTCCTTGCTTTGCGGTACATTGCCTAGCCGTTGCTTTGTCGTGCCTTAGCCTTGTTTGCCCTTGCCATATCCTTGCTTGCCTTGCCTTGCTTTGCCTTCCCTTCCCGTGTCGTGCCTTCCCTTACCCTTGCCTTGCCTTGCTTTACCTTGCCTTCTTTGCCTTCCGTTGCACTTTCATTGCCTTGCCGTGCATTGCCTAGCCTTGCGTTTTCATGCCTTAGCCTTCCCTTGCCTGACCATGCCTTGCCTTGCGTTACCCTTTCATTGCCTTGCCGTGCGTTGCCTAGCCGTACGTTGTCGTGCCTTAGCCTTGTTTCCCCTTGCCATAGCCTTGCTTGCCTTGCCTTGCTTTGCCTTCCCTTCCCGTGTCGTGCCTTCCTTTACCCTTGCCTTGCCTTGCTTTCCCTTGCCTTCCTTCCCTTTCGTTGCTCTTTCCTTGCCTTTCCGTGCATTGCCTAGCCTTGCGTTGTCGTGCCTTAGCTTTGCCTTGCCTGACCGTGCCTTGCCTTGCGTTACCCTTTCCTTGCTTTGCGGTGCATTACCTAGCCGTTGCTTTGTCGTACCTTAGCCTTGTTTCCCCTTGCCATAGCCTTGCTTGCCTTGCCTTGCTTTGCCTTCCCTTCCCGTGTCGTGCCTTCCTTTACCCTTGCCTTCCCTTGCTTTCCCTTGCCTTCTTTGCCTTCCGTTGCTCTTTCATTGCCTTGCCGTGCATTGCCGTGCATTGCCTCGCATTGCGTTGTCGTGCTTTGACCTTGCCTTGCCTGACCGTGCCTTGACTTGCGTTACACTTTCCTTCCCTTGCCGTGCGTTGCCTAGCCGTGAGTTGTCCTGCCTTAGCCTTGTTTCCCATTCCCATAGCCCTGTTTGCCTTTCTTTACTTTGCCTTCCCTTGCGGGGCCGTACCTTCCGTTACCCTTGCCTTGCCTTGATTTGCCATACCTTCCTTGCTTTCCGTTACTCTTTCCTTGCCTTGCTGTGCATTGCCTAGCCTTGCGTTGTCGTGCCTTATCCTTGCCTTGCCTGACCGTGCCTTGCCTTGCGTTACCCTTTCCTTGTTTTGCGGTGCATGGCCTAGCCGTTGCTTTGTCGTGCCTTTGCCTTGTTTCCCCTTGCCATAGCCTTGCTTGCCTTGCCTTGCTTTGAATTCCCTTCCCGTGCCGTGCCTTCCATTACCCTTCCCTTGCCTTCCTAGCTTTCCTTTCCACTTTCATTGCCTTTCCGTGCATTGCCTAACCTTGCGTTGTCGTGCCTTAGCCTTGCCTTCACTTACCATGCCTTGCCTTGCGTTACCCTTCCCTTGCCTAGCCGTGCCTTGCCTAGCCCTGCGTTGTCGTGCCTTAACTTTGTTTCCCCTGGCCATATCCTTGCTTGCCTTGCCTTGATTGGCCTTCCCTTGCCGTGCCGTGCCTTCCGTTACTCTTGCCTTGCCTTGCTTTGCCTTGCCTTCCTTGACTTCCGTTACTCTTTCCTTGCCTTACCGTGCATTGACTAGCCTTGCGTTGTCGTGCCTTAGCCTTGCCTTCCCTGACCGTGCCTTGCCTTGCGTTACCCTTTCTTTGCCTTGCCGTGCATTGCCTAGCCGTGCGTTATCGTGACTTAGCATTGTTTCCCCTTGCCATAGCCTTGCTTGCCTTGCTTTGCTTTGCCTTCCCTTACCGTCCAGTACCTTCCGTTACCCTTGACTTCCCTTGCTTTGCCTTGCCTTCCATGCCTTCTGTTAATCTTTCCTTGCCTTGCCGTGCATTGCCTAGCCTTGCGTTATCGTGCCTTAGCCTTGCCTTTCCTGACCGTACCTTGCCTTTCGTTACCATTTCCTTGACTTGCCGTGGGTTTCCTCGCCGTGCGTTGTCGTGCCTTAGGCTTGTTTCCTCTTACCACAGCCTTTATTGCCTTTCCTTGCGTTGCTTTGCCTTCCCTTGCCGTACCGGGCCTTCCGTTACCCTTGCCTTGTCTTGCTTTGCCTTGCCTTCCTTGCTTTCCGTTACTCTTTCCTTGCCTTGCCGTGCATTGCCTAGCCTTGCGTTGTCGTGCCTTATCCTTTCCTTGCCTGACCGTGCCTTGCCTTGCGTTACCCTTTCCATTCTTTGTGGTGCATTGCCTAGCCGTTGCTTTGTCGTGCCTTTGCCTTGTTTCCCCTTGCCATAGCCTTGCTTGCCTTGCCTTGCTTTGAATTCCCTTCCCGTGCCGTGCCTTATTTTACCCTTGCCTTGCCTTGCCTTCCCTTGCCTTTCTTGCTTTCCGTTGCACTTTCATTGCCTTCCCGTGCATTGCCTAGCCTTGCGTTGTCGTGCCTTAGCCTTGCCTTCCCTGACCATGCCTTGCTTTGCGTTACCCTTTCCTTGCCTAGCCGTGCGTTGCCTAGCCGTGCGTTGTCGTGCCTTAGCTTTGTTTCCCCTTGCCGTAGCCTTGCTTGCATAGCCTTGCTTTACCTTCCCTTGCCGTGCCGTGCCTTCTGTTACCCTTGCGTTGACTTGCTTTGCCTTGCCTTCCTTGCCTTCCCTTACTCTTTCCTTCCCTTGTCGTTCATTTCCTAGCCTTGCGTTGTCGTGCTTTAGCCTTGCCTTGGCTGACCGTGCCTTGCCTCACGTTACCCTTTCGTTGCCTTGCCGTGCGTCCCCTAGCCGTGCGTTGTCGTGCCTTAGCCTTGTTTCCCCTTGCCATAGCCTTGCTTGCCTTGCCTTGCATTGCCTTCCCTTGCCGTGCCGTGCCTACCGTTACTCTAGCCTTGCCTTGCTTTGCCTTCCCTTCCTTGCCTGCCGTTACTCTTTCCTTGAATTGCCGTACATTGCCTTGCCTTGCGTTGTCATGCCTTGGCCTTCCCTTGTGTGACCGTGCCTGGCCTTGCGATACCCTTCCTTTTCCTTGCCGTGCATTGCCTAGCCGTACGTTGTCGTGCCTTCGCCTTATTTCCCGTTACCATAGCCTTGCTTGATTTGCGTTTCTTTGCCTTCCATTGCCGTGCCGTGCCTTCCGTTCCCCTTCCTTGACTTGCTTTGCCTTGACTTGCTTGCCTTCCGTCACTCTTTACTTGCCTTGCCGTGCATTGCCTAGCCTTACCTTTTCGTGCCTTAGCCTTGCCTTGCCTGACCGTGCCTTGCCTTCAGTTACCCTTTCCTTGCCTTTCCGTGCATTGCCTTGCCGTGCGTTGTCGTGCCTTATACTTCATTCCCCTTGCCATTGCCTTGCTTGCCTTGCTTTGCTTTGCCTTCCCTTGCCGTGCCGTTCCTTCCGTAACCCTTGCCGTCCCTTGCGTTGTCGTGCCGTAGCCTTGCCTTGCCTGACCGTGCCTTGCCTTGCGTTACCCTTTCCTTGCCTTTCCGTGCATTGCCTTGCCGTGCGTTGCCGTGCCTTATACTTGTTTACCTTGCCATTGCCTTGCTTGTCTTGCCTTGCTTTGGTTTCCTTCCCGTGTCGTGCCTTCCTTTACCCTTGCCTTGCCTTCCTTTCCCTTGACTTCCTTGCCTTCCGTTGCTCTTTCATTGCCTTGCCGTGCATTGCCAAGCCTTGCGTTGTCGTGCCTTAGCTTTGCCTTGCCGGACCATGCCTTGCTTTGCGTTACCCTTTCGTTGCCTTGCCGTGCGTCCCCTAGCCGTGCGTTGTCGTGCCTTAGCCTTGTTTCCGCTTGCCATAGCCTTGCTTGACTTGCCTTGCTTTGCCTTCCTTTCCCGTACCGTGCCTTCCGTTACCGTTGCCTTGCCTTGATTTGTCCTCCCTTCCTTGCCTTCCGTTACTCTTTACTGGGCTTGCCGTGCATTGCCTACCCTTGCATTGTCGTGCCTTAAGCTTGCCTTGCTCGGCCGTACCTTGCCTTGCGTTACCCTTTCCTTGCCTCACGTTGCATTGCCAGGACTTGCGTTGTCGTGCCTTAGTCTTGTTTCCCCTTGCCATGTCCTTGCTTGTTTTGCCTTGATTTGCCTTCCCTTGCCGTGCCGTGCCTTCAGATACAATTGCATTGCCTTGCTTTGCCTTGCCTTCCTTGCCTTCCGTTACTCTTTCCTTGCCTTGCCATGCATTGTGTAGACTTGCGTTCTCGTGCCTTAGCCTTGCCTCGCCTGACCGTGGCTTGCCTTACGTTACCCTTTCGTTGCCTTGCCGTGCATCGCCTAGCCGTGCATTGTCGTGCCTTAGCCTTGTTTCCCGTTGTCATAGCCTTGCTTGCCTTGCCTTCCTTTGCCTTCCCTTGCCGTGCCGTGCCTTCCGTTACCATTTCCTTGCCTTGCTTTGCCTTGCCTTCTTTGCCTTCCCTTACTCTTTCCTTGCCTTGTCGTTCATTTGCTAGCCTTGCGTTGTCGTGCCTTAGACTTGCCTTGCCTGACCGTGCCTTGCCTTGCGTTACCCTTTCCTTGCTTTGCGATGCATTGCCTAGCCGTTGCTTTCTCGTGCCTTAGCCTTGTTTCCCATTGCCATAGCCTTGCTTGCTTTGCCTTGCTTTGCCTTCCCTTCCCGTGTCGTGCCTTCCTTTACCTTTGCCTTGCCTTGCTTTCCCTTGCCTTCCTTCCCTTTCGTTGCTCTTTCCTTGCCTTTCCGTGCATTGCCTAGCCTTGCGTTGTCGTGCGTTAGCCTTGCCTTGCCCGACCGTGCCTTCCCTTGCGTTAAACTTTCTTTGCCTTGCCGTGCATTGCCTAGCCCTGCGTTGTCGTGCCTTAGACTTGTTTCCCCTTGTCATAGCTTTGCTTGCCTTGCCTTCCTTTGCCTTCCCTTTCCGTGCCGTGCCTTCCGTTAACCTTGCCTTGCCTTGCTTTGCCTTGCCTTCCTTGGGTTCCGTTACTCTTTCCTTGCTTTGCCGTGCATTTTCTACCCTGGTGTTGTCGTGCCTTATCCTTGCCTTGCATGACCGTGCCTTGCATGCGTTACCCTTTCCTTCCTTTGCGGTGCATTGCCTAGCCGTTGCTTTGTCGTGCCTTAGCTTTGTTTCCCCTTGCCATAGCCTTGCTTGCCTTGCCATGCTTTGCCTTCCCTTCCCGTGTCGTTCCTTCCTTTAAACTTGCCTTGCCTTGCTTTCCCTTGCCTTCCTTGCCTTGCGTTGCTCTTTCCTTGCCTTTCCGTGCATTGCCTAGCCTTGCGTTGTCCTGCCTTAGCCTTGCCTTGCATGACCGTGCCTTTCCTTGCGTTAAACTTTCCTTGCCTTGCCGTGCATTGCCTAGCCGTGCGTTGTCGTGCCTTAGCCTTGTTTACCCTTGCCATAGCCTTGCTTGCCTTGCCTTGCTTTGCCTTCCTTTGCCGTGCCGTGCCTTCCGTTACCCTTGCCTTCCCTTGCTTTACCTTGCCTTCCTTGCCTTCCCTTACTCCTTCCGTGCCTTGTCGTTCATTTCCTAGCCTTGCGTTGTCGTGCCATAGCCTTGCCCTGACTGACCGTGCTTTGCCTTACGTTACCCTTTTGTTGCCTTGCCGTGTGTCCGCTAGCCATGCGTTGTCCTTTCCTAGGCTTGTTTCCCCTTGCCATAGCCTTGATTGCCTTGCCATGACTTGCATTGCCTTCCCTTGCTGCCGTGCCTGTCGTTACTCTTGCCTTGCCTTGCTTTGCCTTGCCTTACTTGCCTTTCGTTACTCTTTCCTTTAATTGCCGTACATTGCCCAGCCTTGCGTTGTCGTGCCTTAGCCTTCCCTTGCCTCCCGTACCTTGCCTAGCCGTGCGTTATCGTGCCTTAACTTTGTTTCCCCTGGCCATATCCTTGCTTGCCTTGCCTTGATTGGCCTTCCCTTGCCGTGTCGTGCCTTTCGTTACCCTTGGCTTGCCTTGACTTGATTTGGCTTGCCTTCCTTGCCTTCCATTACTCTTACCTTGCCTTGCCGTGGGTTGCCTACCCTTTCGTTGTCGTGCCTTATCCTTGCCTTGTCTGACCGTACCTTGCCTTGTGTTACCCTTTCTTTCTTCACCTCGCATTACCTAGACTTGCGTTGTCGTGCCTTAGTCTTGTTTCCCCTTGCCATGTCCTTGCTTGTTTGTCTCGATTTGCCTTCCCTTGCCGTGCCGTGCCTTCAAATACAATTGCATTGCCTTGCTTTGCCTTGCCTTCCTTGCCTTCCGTTACTCTTTCCTTGGCTTTCCATGCATTGTGTAGACTTGCGTTCTCGTGCCTTAGCCTTGCCTCGCCTGACCGTGTCTTGCCTTACGTTACCCTTTCATTGCCTTGCCGTGCGTCGCCTAGCCGTGCATTGTCGTGCCTTAGCCTTGCTTCCCCTTGTCATATCCTTTCTTGCCTTGCCTTCCTTTGCCTTCCCTTGCCGTGCCGTGCCTTCCGTTACCCTTTACTTGCCTTTCTTTGCCTTGCCTTCTTTGCCTTCCCTTACACTTTCCTTGCCTTGTCGTTCATTTCCTAGCCTTGCGTTGTCGTGCCTTAGCCTTGCCTTGCCTGACCTTGCCTTGCCTTGCGTTACCCTTTCCTTGCTTTGCGGTGCATTGCCTAGCCGTTGCTTTCTCGTGCCTTAGCCTTGTTTCCCATTGCCATAGCCTTGCTTGCCTTGCCTTGCTTTGCCTTCCCTTCCCGTGTCGTGCCTTCCTTTACCCTTGCCTTGCCTTGCTTTCCCTTGCCTTCCTTCCCTTTCGTTGCGCTTTCCTTGCCTTTCCGTGCATTGCCTAGCCTTGCGATGTCGTGCCTTAGCTTTGCCTTGCCTGACCGTGCCTTGCCTTGCGTTACCCTTTCCTTGCTTTGCGGTGCATTACCTAGCCGTTGTTTTGTCGTGCCTTAGCCTTGTGTCCCCTTCCCATGGCCTTGCTTGCCTTGCTTTGCTTTGCCTTCCCTTACCGTGCCGTGCCTACCGTTACCCTTTCCTTGCCTTGCTTTGCCTTCCCTTCCTTGCCTGCCGTTACTCTTTCCTTGAATTGCCGTGCATTGCCTAGCCTTGCGTTGTCGTGCCTTATCCTTGCCTTGCCTGACCGTGCCTTGCCTTGCGTTACCCTTTCCTTGCTTTGCGGTGCATTGCCTAGGCGTTTCTTTGTCGTACCTTTGCCTTGTTTCCCCTTGCCATAGACTTGCTTGCCTTGCCTTGCTTTGAATTCCCTTCCCGTGCCGTGCCTTCCATTACCCTTCACTTGCCTTGCCTTCCCTTGCCTTCCTAGCTTTCCTTTGCACTTTCATTGCCTTTCCGTGCATTGCCTAGCCTTGCGTTGTCGTGCCTTAGCCTTGCCTTCACTGACCATGCCTTGCCTTGCGTTACCCTTCCCTTGCCTAGCCGTGCCTTGCCTAGCCGTGCGTTGTCGTGCCTTAACTTTGTTTCCCCTGGCCATATCCTTGCTTGCCTTGCCTTGATTGGCCTTCCCTTGCCGTGCCGTGCCTTCCGTTACTCTTGCCTGGCCTTGATTTGCCTTGCCTTCCTTGACTTCCGTTACTCTTTCCTTGCCTTACCGTGCATTGACTAGCCTTGCGTTGTCGTGCCTTAGCCTTGCCTTCCCTGACCGTGCCTTGCCTTGCGTTACCCTTTCTTTGCCTTGCCGTGCATTGCCTAGCCGTGCGTTATCGTGACTTAGCATTGTTTCCCCTTGCCATAGCCTTGCTTGCCTTGCTTTGCTTTGCCTTCCCTTACCGTCCAGTACCTTCCGTTACCCTTGACTTCCCTTGCTTTGCCTTGCCTTCCATGCCTTCTGTTAATCTTTCCTTGCCTTCCCGTGCATTGCCTAGCCTTGCGTTATCGTGCCTTAGCCTTGCCTTGCCTGACCGTACCTTGCCTTTCGTTACCATTTCCTTGACTTGCCGTGGGTTTCCTCGCCGTGCGTTGTCGTGCCTTAGGCTTGTTTCCTCTTGCCACAGCCTTTATTGCCTTTCCTTGCGTTGCTTTGCCTTCCCTTGCCGTACCGGGCCTTCCGTTACCCTTGCCTTGTCTTGCTTTGCCTTGCCTTCCTTGCTTTCCGTTACTCTTTCCTTGCCTTGCCGTGCATTGCCTAGCCTTGCGTTGTCGTGCCTTATCCTTTCCTTGCCTGACCGTGCCTTGCCTTGCGTTACACTTTGCTTGCTTTGTGGTGCATTGCCTAGCCGTTGCTTTGTCGTGCCTTTGCCTTGTTTCCCCTTGCCATAGCCTTGCTTGCCTTGCCTTGCTTTGAATTCCCTTCCCGTGCCGTGCCTTATTTTACCCTTGCCTTGCCTTGCCTTCCCTTGCCTTTCTTGCTTTCCGTTGCACTTTCATTGCCTTCCCGTGCATTGCCTAGACTTGCGTTGTCGTGCCTTAGCCTTGCCTTCCCTGACCATGCCTTGCCTTGCGTTACCCTTTCCTTGCCTAGCCGTGCGTTGCCTAGCCGTGCGTTGTCGTGCCTTAGCTTTGTTTCCCCTGGCCATATCCTTGCTTGCCTTGCCTTGCTTTGCCTTCCCTTGCCGTGTCGTGCCTTCCGTTACCCTTGCCTTGCCTTGCCTTGATTTGGCTTGCCTTCCTTGCCTTCCGTTACTCTTACCTTGCCTTGCCGTGCGTTGCCTGCCCTTGCGTTGTCGTGCCTTATCCTTGCCTTGCCTAACCGTACCTTGCCTTGTGTTACCCTTTCTTGCCTCACCTCGCATTACCTAGCCTTGCGTTGTCGTGCCTTAGTCTTGTTTCCCCTTGCCATGTCCTTGCTTGCCTTGCCTTGCTTTACCTTTACTTGCCGTGCCGGGCCTTCTGTTACAATTACATTGCCTTGCTTTGCCTTGCCTTCCTTGCCTTCCGTTACGCTTTCCTTCCCTTGCCATTAATTGTGTAGACTTGCGTTGTCGTGCCTTATCCTTGCCTTGCCTGACCGTGCCTTGCCTTCCATTACCCTTTCCTTGCTTTGCGGTGCATTGCCTAGCCGTTGCTTTGTCGTGCCTCAGCCTTGTTTCCCCTTGCCGTAGCCTTGCTTGCATAGCCTTGCTTTACCTTCCCTTGCCGTGCCGTGCCTTCTGTTACCCTTGCGTTGCCTTGCTTTGCCTTCCTTGCGTTCCGTTACTCTTTCCTTGCCTTGCCGTGCATTGCCTAGCCTTGCGTTGTCGTGCCTTATCCTTGCCTTGCCTGACCGTGCCTTGCCTTGCGTTACACTTTCCTTGCTTTGCGGTACATTGCCTAGCCGTTGCTTTGTCGTGCCTTAGCCTTGTTTGCCCTTGCCATATCCTTGCTTGCCTTGCCTTGCTTTGCCTTCCCTTCCCGTGTCGTGCCTTCCCTTACCCTTGCCTTGCCTTGCTTTACCTTGCCTTCTTTGCCTTCCGTTGCACTTTCATTGCCTTGCCGTGCATTGCCTAGCCTTGCGTTTTCATGCCTTAGCCTTCCCTTGCCTGACCATGCCTTGCCTTGCGTTACCCTTTCATTGCCTTGCCGTGCGTTGCCTAGCCGTACGTTGTCGTGCCTTAGCCTTGTTTCCCCTTGCCATAGCCTTGCTTGCCTTGCCTTGCTTTGCCTTCCCTTCCCGTGTCGTGCCTTCCTTTACCCTTGCCTTGCCTTGCTTTCCCTTGCCTTCCTTCCCTTTCGTTGCTCTTTCCTTGCCTTTCCGTGCATTGCCTAGCCTTGCGTTGTCGTGCCTTAGCTTTGCCTTGCCTGACCGTGCCTTGCCTTGCGTTACCCTTTCCTTGCTTTGCGGTGCATTACCTAGCCGTTGCTTTGTCGTACCTTAGCCTTGTTTCCCCTTGCCATAGCCTTGCTTGCCTTGCCTTGCTTTGCCTTCCCTTCCCGTGTCGTGCCTTCCTTTACCCTTGCCTTCCCTTGCTTTCCCTTGCCTTCTTTGCCTTCCGTTGCTCTTTCATTGCCTTGCCGTGCATTGCCGTGCATTGCCTCGCATTGCGTTGTCGTGCTTTGACCTTGCCTTGCCTGACCGTGCCTTGACTTGCGTTACACTTTCCTTCCCTTGCCGTGCGTTGCCTAGCCGTGAGTTGTCCTGCCTTAGCCTTGTTTCCCATTCCCATAGCCCTGTTTGCCTTTCTTTACTTTGCCTTCCCTTGCGGGGCCGTACCTTCCGTTACCCTTGCCTTGCCTTGATTTGCCATACCTTCCTTGCTTTCCGTTACTCTTTCCTTGCCTTGCTGTGCATTGCCTAGCCTTGCGTTGTCGTGCCTTATCCTTGCCTTGCCTGACCGTGCCTTGCCTTGCGTTACCCTTTCCTTGTTTTGCGGTGCATGGCCTAGCCGTTGCTTTGTCGTGCCTTTGCCTTGTTTCCCCTTGCCATAGCCTTGCTTGCCTTGCCTTGCTTTGAATTCCCTTCCCGTGCCGTGCCTTCCATTTCCCTTCCCTTGCCTTCCTAGCTTTCCTTTGCACTTTCATTGCCTTTCCGTGCATTGCCTAACCTTGCGTTGTCGTGCCTTAGCCTTGCCTTCACTTACCATGCCTTGCCTTGCGTTACCCTTCCCTTGCCTAGCCGTGCCTTGCCTAGCCCTGCGTTGTCGTGCCTTAACTTTGTTTCCCCTGGCCATATCCTTGCTTGCCTTGCCTTGATTGGCCTTCCCTTGCCGTGCCGTGCCTTCCGTTACTCTTGCCTTGCCTTGCTTTGCCTTGCCTTCCTTGACTTCCGTTACTCTTTCCTTGCCTTACCGTGCATTGACTAGCCTTGCGTTGTCGTGCCTTAGCCTTGCCTTCCCTGACCGTGCCTTGCCTTGCGTTACCCTTTCTTTGCCTTGCCGTGCATTGCCTAGCCGTGCGTTATCGTGACTTAGCATTGTTTCCCCTTGCCATAGCCTTGCTTGCCTTGCTTTGCTTTGCCTTCCCTTACCGTCCAGTACCTTCCGTTACCCTTGACTTCCCTTGCTTTGCCTTGCCTTCCATGCCTTCTGTTAATCTTTCCTTGCCTTGCCGTGCATTGCCTAGCCTTGCGTTATCGTGCCTTAGCCTTGCCTTTCCTGACCGTACCTTGCCTTTCGTTACCATTTCCTTGACTTGCCGTGGGTTTCCTCGCCGTGCGTTGTCGTGCCTTAGGCTTGTTTCCTCTTACCACAGCCTTTATTGCCTTTCCTTGCGTTGCTTTGCCTTCCCTTGCCGTACCGGGCCTTCCGTTACCCTTGCCTTGTCTTGCTTTGCCTTGCCTTCCTTGCTTTCCGTTACTCTTTCCTTGCCTTGCCGTGCATTGCCTAGCCTTGCGTTGTCGTGCCTTATCCTTTCCTTGCCTGACCGTGCCTTGCCTTGCGTTACCCTTTCCATTCTTTGTGGTGCATTGCCTAGCCGTTGCTTTGTCGTGCCTTTGCCTTGTTTCCCCTTGCCATAGCCTTGCTTGCCTTGCCTTGCTTTGAATTCCCTTCCCGTGCCGTGCCTTATTTTACCCTTGCCTTGCCTTGCCTTCCCTTGCCTCTCTTGCTTTCCGTTGCACTTTCATTGCCTTCCCGTGCATTGCCTAGCCTTGCGTTGTCGTGCCTTAGCCTTGCCTTCCCTGACCATGCCTTGCTTTGCGTTACCCTTTCCTTGCCTAGCCGTGCGTTGCCTAGCCGTGCGTTGTCGTGCCTTAGCTTTGTTTCCCCTTGCCGTAGCCTTGCTTGCATAGCCTTGCTTTACCTTCCCTTGCCGTGCCGTGCCTTCTGTTACCCTTGCGTTGACTTGCTTTGCCTTGCCTTCCTTGCCTTCCCTTACTCTTTCCTTCCCTTGTCGTTCATTTCCTAGCCTTGCGTTGTCGTGCTTTAGCCTTGCCTTGGCTGACCGTGCCTTGCCTCACGTTACCCTTTCGTTGCCTTGCCGTGCGTCCCCTAGCCGTGCGTTGTCGTGCCTTAGCCTTGTTTCCCCTTGCCATAGCCTTGCTTGCCTTGCCTTGCATTGCCTTCCCTTGCCGTGCCGTGCCTACCGTTACTCTAGCCTTGCCTTGCTTTGCCTTCCCTTCCTTGCCTGCCGTTACTCTTTCCTTGAATTGCCGTACATTGCCTTGCCTTGCGTTGTCATGCCTTGGCCTTCCCTTGTGTGACCGTGCCTGGCCTTGCGATACCCTTCCTTTTCCTTGCCGTGCATTGCCTAGCCGTACGTTGTCGTGCCTTCGCCTTATTTCCCGTTACCATAGCCTTGCTTGATTTGCGTTTCTTTGCCTTCCATTGCCGTGCCGTGCCTTCCGTTCCCCTTCCTTGACTTGCTTTGCCTTGACTTGCTTGCCTTCCGTCACTCTTTACTTGCCTTGCCGTGCATTGCCTAGCCTTACCTTTTCGTGCCTTAGCCTTGCCTTGCCTGACCGTGCCTTGCCTTCAGTTACCCTTTCCTTGCCTTTCCGTGCATTGCCTTGCCGTGCGTTGTCGTGCCTTATACTTCATTCCCCTTGCCATTGCCTTGCTTGCCTTGCTTTGCTTTGCCTTCCCTTGCCGTGCCGTTCCTTCCGTAACCCTTGCCGTCCCTTGCGTTGTCGTGCCGTAGCCTTGCCTTGCCTGACCGTGCCTTGCCTTGCGTTACCCTTTCCTTGCCTTTCCGTGCATTGCCTTGCCGTGCGTTGCCGTGCCTTATACTTGTTTACCTTGCCATTGCCTTGCTTGTCTTGCCTTGCTTTGGTTTCCTTCCCGTGTCGTGCCTTCCTTTACCCTTGCCTTGCCTTCCTTTCCCTTGACTTCCTTGCCTTCCGTTGCTCTTTCATTGCCTTGCCGTGCATTGCCAAGCCTTGCGTTGTCGTGCCTTAGCTTTGCCTTGCCGGACCATGCCTTGCTTTGCGTTACCCTTTCGTTGCCTTGCCGTGCGTCCCCTAGCCGTGCGTTGTCGTGCCTTAGCCTTGTTTCCGCTTGCCATAGCCTTGCTTGACTTGCCTTGCTTTGCCTTCCTTTCCCGTACCGTGCCTTCCGTTACCGTTGCCTTGCCTTGATTTGTCCTCCCTTCCTTGCCTTCCGTTACTCTTTACTGGGCTTGCCGTGCATTGCCTACCCTTGCATTGTCGTGCCTTAAGCTTGCCTTGCTCGGCCGTACCTTGCCTTGCGTTACCCTTTCCTTGCCTCACGTTGCATTGCCAGGACTTGCGTTGTCGTGCCTTAGTCTTGTTTCCCCTTGCCATGTCCTTGCTTGTTTTGCCTTGATTTGCCTTCCCTTGCCGTGCCGTGCCTTCAGATACAATTGCATTGCCTTGCTTTGCCTTGCCTTCCTTGCCTTCCGTTACTCTTTCCTTGCCTTGCCATGCATTGTGTAGACTTGCGTTCTCGTGCCTTAGCCTTGCCTCGCCTGACCGTGGCTTGCCTTACGTTACCCTTTCGTTGCCTTGCCGTGCATCGCCTAGCCGTGCATTGTCGTGCCTTAGCCTTGTTTCCCGTTGTCATAGCCTTGCTTGCCTTGCCTTCCTTTGCCTTCCCTTGCCGTGCCGTGCCTTCCGTTACCATTTCCTTGCCTTGCTTTGCCTTGCCTTCTTTGCCTTCCCTTACTCTTTCCTTGCCTTGTCGTTCATTTGCTAGCCTTGCGTTGTCGTGCCTTAGACTTGCCTTGCCTGACCGTGCCTTGCCTTGCGTTACCCTTTCCTTGCTTTGCGATGCATTGCCTAGCCGTTGCTTTCTCGTGCCTTAGCCTTGTTTCCCATTGCCATAGCCTTGCTTGCTTTGCCTTGCTTTGCCTTCCCTTCCCGTGTCGTGCCTTCCTTTACCTTTGCCTTGCCTTGCTTTCCCTTGCCTTCCTTCCCTTTCGTTGCTCTTTCCTTGCCTTTCCGTGCATTGCCTAGCCTTGCGTTGTCGTGCGTTAGCCTTGCCTTGCCCGACCGTGCCTTCCCTTGCGTTAAACTTTCTTTGCCTTGCCGTGCATTGCCTAGCCCTGCGTTGTCGTGCCTTAGACTTGTTTCCCCTTGTCATAGCTTTGCTTGCCTTGCCTTCCTTTGCCTTCCCTTTCCGTGCCGTGCCTTCCGTTAACCTTGCCTTGCCTTGCTTTGCCTTGCCTTCCTTGGGTTCCGTTACTCTTTCCTTGCTTTGCCGTGCATTTTCTACCCTGGTGTTGTCGTGCCTTATCCTTGCCTTGCATGACCGTGCCTTGCATGCGTTACCCTTTCCTTCCTTTGCGGTGCATTGCCTAGCCGTTGCTTTGTCGTGCCTTAGCTTTGTTTCCCCTTGCCATAGCCTTGCTTGCCTTGCCATGCTTTGCCTTCCCTTCCCGTGTCGTTCCTTCCTTTAAACTTGCCTTGCCTTGCTTTCCCTTGCCTTCCTTGCCTTGCGTTGCTCTTTCCTTGCCTTTCCGTGCATTGCCTAGCCTTGCGTTGTCCTGCCTTAGCCTTGCCTTGCATGACCGTGCCTTTCCTTGCGTTAAACTTTCCTTGCCTTGCCGTGCATTGCCTAGCCGTGCGTTGTCGTGCCTTAGCCTTGTTTACCCTTGCCATAGCCTTGCTTGCCTTGCCTTGCTTTGCCTTCCTTTGCCGTGCCGTGCCTTCCGTTACCCTTGCCTTCCCTTGCTTTACCTTGCCTTCCTTGCCTTCCCTTACTCCTTCCGTGCCTTGTCGTTCATTTCCTAGCCTTGCGTTGTCGTGCCATAGCCTTGCCCTGACTGACCGTGCTTTGCCTTACGTTACCCTTTTGTTGCCTTGCCGTGTGTCCGCTAGCCATGCGTTGTCCTTTCCTAGGCTTGTTTCCCCTTGCCATAGCCTTGATTGCCTTGCCATGACTTGCATTGCCTTCCCTTGCCTGCCGTGCCTGTCGTTACTCTTGCCTTGCCTTGCTTTGCCTTGCCTTACTTGCCTTTCGTTACTCTTTCCTTTAATTGCCGTACATTGCCCAGCCTTGCGTTGTCGTGCCTTAGCCTTCCCTTGCCTCCCGTACCTTGCCTAGCCGTGCGTTATCGTGCCTTAACTTTGTTTCCCCTGGCCATATCCTTGCTTGCCTTGCCTTGATTGGCCTTCCCTTGCCGTGTCGTGCCTTTCGTTACCCTTGGCTTGCCTTGACTTGATTTGGCTTGCCTTCCTTGCCTTCCATTACTCTTACCTTGCCTTGCCGTGGGTTGCCTACCCTTTCGTTGTCGTGCCTTATCCTTGCCTTGTCTGACCGTACCTTGCCTTGTGTTACCCTTTCTTTCTTCACCTCGCATTACCTAGACTTGCGTTGTCGTGCCTTAGTCTTGTTTCCCCTTGCCATGTCCTTGCTTGTTTGTCTCGATTTGCCTTCCCTTGCCGTGCCGTGCCTTCAAATACAATTGCATTGCCTTGCTTTGCCTTGCCTTCCTTGCCTTCCGTTACTCTTTCCTTGGCTTTCCATGCATTGTGTAGACTTGCGTTCTCGTGCCTTAGCCTTGCCTCGCCTGACCGTGTCTTGCCTTACGTTACCCTTTCATTGCCTTGCCGTGCGTCGCCTAGCCGTGCATTGTCGTGCCTTAGCCTTGCTTCCCCTTGTCATATCCTTTCTTGCCTTGCCTTCCTTTGCCTTCCCTTGCCGTGCCGTGCCTTCCGTTACCCTTTACTTGCCTTTCTTTGCCTTGCCTTCTTTGCCTTCCCTTACACTTTCCTTGCCTTGTCGTTCATTTCCTAGCCTTGCGTTGTCGTGCCTTAGCCTTGCCTTGCCTGACCTTGCCTTGCCTTGCGTTACCCTTTCCTTGCTTTGCGGTGCATTGCCTAGCCGTTGCTTTCTCGTGCCTTAGCCTTGTTTCCCATTGCCATAGCCTTGCTTGCCTTGCCTTGCTTTGCCTTCCCTTCCCGTGTCGTGCCTTCCTTTACCCTTGCCTTGCCTTGCTTTCCCTTGCCTTCCTTCCCTTTCGTTGCGCTTTCCTTGCCTTTCCGTGCATTGCCTAGCCTTGCGATGTCGTGCCTTAGCTTTGCCTTGCCTGACCGTGCCTTGCCTTGCGTTACCCTTTCCTTGCTTTGCGGTGCATTACCTAGCCGTTGTTTTGTCGTGCCTTAGCCTTGTGTCCCCTTCCCATGGCCTTGCTTGCCTTGCTTTGCTTTGCCTTCCCTTACCGTGCCGTGCCTACCGTTACCCTTTCCTTGCCTTGCTTTGCCTTCCCTTCCTTGCCTGCCGTTACTCTTTCCTTGAATTGCCGTGCATTGCCTAGCCTTGCGTTGTCGTGCCTTATCCTTGCCTTGCCTGACCGTGCCTTGCCTTGCGTTACCCTTTCCTTGCTTTGCGGTGCATTGCCTAGGCGTTTCTTTGTCGTACCTTTGCCTTGTTTCCCCTTGCCATAGACTTGCTTGCCTTGCCTTGCTTTGAATTCCCTTCCCGTGCCGTGCCTTCCATTACCCTTCACTTGCCTTGCCTTCCCTTGCCTTCCTAGCTTTCCTTTGCACTTTCATTGCCTTTCCGTGCATTGCCTAGCCTTGCGTTGTCGTGCCTTAGCCTTGCCTTCACTGACCATGCCTTGCCTTGCGTTACCCTTCCCTTGCCTAGCCGTGCCTTGCCTAGCCGTGCGTTGTCGTGCCTTAACTTTGTTTCCCCTGGCCATATCCTTGCTTGCCTTGCCTTGATTGGCCTTCCCTTGCCGTGCCGTGCCTTCCGTTACTCTTGCCTGGCCTTGATTTGCCTTGCCTTCCTTGACTTCCGTTACTCTTTCCTTGCCTTACCGTGCATTGACTAGCCTTGCGTTGTCGTGCCTTAGCCTTGCCTTCCCTGACCGTGCCTTGCCTTGCGTTACCCTTTCTTTGCCTTGCCGTGCATTGCCTAGCCGTGCGTTATCGTGACTTAGCATTGTTTCCCCTTGCCATAGCCTTGCTTGCCTTGCTTTGCTTTGCCTTCCCTTACCGTCCAGTACCTTCCGTTACCCTTGACTTCCCTTGCTTTGCCTTGCCTTCCATGCCTTCTGTTAATCTTTCCTTGCCTTCCCGTGCATTGCCTAGACTTGCGTTATCGTGCCTTAGCCTTGCCTTGCCTGACCGTACCTTGCCTTTCGTTACCATTTCCTTGACTTGCCGTGGGTTTCCTCGCCGTGCGTTGTCGTGCCTTAGGCTTGTTTCCTCTTGCCACAGCCTTTATTGCCTTTCCTTGCGTTGCTTTGCCTTCCCTTGCCGTACCGGGCCTTCCGTTACCCTTGGCTTGTCTTGCTTTGCCTTGCCTTCCTTGCTTTCCGTTACTCTTTCCTTGCCTTGCCGTGCATTGCCTAGCCTTGCGTTGTCGTGCCTTATCCTTTCCTTGCCTGACCGTGCCTTGCCTTGCGTTACCCTTTCCATTCTTTGTGGTGCATTGCCTAGCCGTTGCTTTGTCGTGCCTTTGCCTTGTTTCCCCTTGCCATAGCCTTGCTTGCCTTGCCTTCCTTTGAATTCCCTTCCCGTGCCGTGCCTTATTTTACCCTTGCCTTGCCTTGCCTTCCCTTGCCTTTCTTGCTTTCCGTTGCACTTTCATTGCCTTCCCGTGCATTGCCTAGCATTGCGTTGTCGTGCCTTAGCCTTGCCTTCCCTGACCATGCCTTGCTTTGCGTTACCCTTTCCTTACCTAGCCGTGCGTTGCCTAGCCGTGCGTTGTCGTGCCTCAGCTTTGTTTCCCCTGGCCATATCCTTGCTTGCCTTGCCTTGCTTTGCCTTCCCTTGCCGTGTCGTGCCTTCCGTTACCCTTGCCTTGCCTTGCCTTGATTTGGCTTGCCTTCCTTGCCTTCCGTTACTCTTACCTTGCCTTGCCGTGCGTTGCCTACCCTTGCGTTGTCGTGCCTTATCCTTGCCTTGCCTAACCGTACCTTGCCTTGTGTTACCCTTTCTTGCCTCACCTCGCATTACCTAGCCTTGCGTTGTCGTGCCTTAGTCTTGTTTCCCCTTGCCATGTCCTTGCTTGCCTTGCCTTGCTTTACCTTTACTTGCCGTGCCGGGCCTTCTGTTACAATTACATTGCCTTGCTTTGCCTTGCCTTCCTTGCCTTCCGTTACGCTTTCCTTCCCTTGCCATGAATTGTGTAGACTTGCGTTGTCGTGCCTTATCCTTGCCTTGCCTGACCGTGCCTTGCCTTCCATTACCCTTTCCTTGCTTTGCGGTGCATTGCCTAGCCGTTGCTTTGTCGTGCCTCAGCCTTGTTTCCCCTTGCCGTAGCCTTGCTTGCATAGCCTTGCTTTACCTTCCCTTGCCGTGCCGTGCCTTCTGTTACCCTTGCGTTGCCTTGCTTTGCCTTCCTTGCCTTCCGTTACTCTTTCCTTGCCTTGCCGTTCATTGCCTAGCCTTGCGTTGTCGTGCCTTACACGTGCCTTGCCACACCGTGCCTTGCATTGCGTTACCCTTTACTTGCCTTGCCGTGCATTTCTTAGCTGTGGGTTGTCGTGCCTTAGGCTTGTTTCCCCTTTCCATAGCCTTGCTTGCTATGCCTTGCTTTGCCTTCCCTTGCCGTGCCGTACCTTCCGTTACCCTTTCCTTGCCTTCCTTTGCCTTGCCTGCCTTGCCTTGCGTAACCCTTTCTTTGCCTTGCCGTGCATTGCCTAGCCGTGCGTTGTCGTGCCTTAGCCTTGTTTCCCTTTGCTATAGCCTTGCTTGCCTTGCCTTGCTTTGCCTTCCCTTGCCGTGACGTGCCTTCCGTTAACCTTGCCATGCCTTGCTTTGGCTTGCCTTCCTTGCCTTCCGTTACTCTTTCCTCGCCTTGCCGTACATTTCGTAGAGTTGCGTTGTCGTGCCTTAGCCTTGCCTTTCCTGACCGTGGCTTGCCTTACGGTACCCTGTCGTTGCATTGCCGTGCGTCGCCAGCCGTGTGTTGCCGTGCATTAGCCTTGCTTCCCCTTGCCAGAGCCTTGCTTGCCTTGACTTCCTTTGCCTTCCGTTGCCGTGCCTTCAGTTACCCTTGCCTTGCCTTCTTTGCCTTGCCTTCCTTGCGTTTTGTTACTCTTTTTTGTCTTGCCGTGCATTGCCTAGCCTTGCCTTGTCGTGCCTTATCCTTGCCTCGCCTGACCGTGCCATGCCTTGCGTTACCCTTTCCTTGCTTTGCGGTGCATTGCCTAGCCGTTTCTTTGTCGTGTCTTAGCCTTTTTTTCCCCTTGCCATAGCCTTGCTTGCCTTGCCTTGCCTTGCTTTGCCTTCCCTTGCCGTGCCGTATCTTCCATTACCTTTGCCTTGCCTTGCTTTTAGTCGCCTTCCTTGCCTTCCGTTACTCTTTCCTTCTCTTGCCATGCATTGCCTAGCCTTGCGTTGTCGTGCCTTAGCCTTGCCTTCCTTGACCATGCCTTGCTTTGCGTTACCCTTTCCTTGCCTAGCCGTGCGTTGCCTAGCCGTGCGTTGTCGTGCCTTAGCTTTGTTTCCCCTAGCCATATCCTTGCTTGCCTTGCCTTGCTTTGCCTTCCCTTGCCGTGTCGTGCCTTCCGTTACCCTTGCCTTGCGTTGCCTTGATTTGGCTTGCCTTCCTTGCCTTCCGTTACTCTTACCTTGCCTTGCCGTGCGTTGCCTACCCTTGCGTTGTCGTGCCTTATCCTTGCCTTGCCTAACCGTACCTTGCCTTGTGTTACCCTTTCTTGCCTCACCTCGCATTACCTAGCCTTGCGTTGCCGTGCCTTAGTCTTGTTTCCCCTTGCCATGTCATTGCTTGCCTTGCCTTGCTTTACCTTTACTTGCCGTGCCGGGCCTTCTGTTACGATTACATTGCCTTGCTTTGCCTTGCCTTCCTTGCCTTCCGTTACTCTTTCCTTCCCTTGCCATGAATTGTGTAGACTTGCGTTGTCGTGCCTTATCCTTGCCTTGCCTGACCGTGCCTTGCCTTCCGTTCCCCTTTCCTTGCTTTGCTGTGCATTGCCTAGGCGTTGCTTTTTCGTGCCTCAGCCTTGTTTCCCCTTGCCGTAGCCTTGCTTGCATAGCCTTGCTTTACCTTCCCTTGCCGTGCCGTGCCTTCTGTTACCCTTGCGTTGCCTTGCTTTGCCTTGCCTTCCTTGCCTTCCCTTACTCTTTCCTTCCCTTGTCGTTCATTTCCTAGCCTTGCGTTGTCGTGCTTTAGCCTTGCCTTGCCTGACCGTGCCTTGCCTCACGTTACCCTTTCGTTGCCTTGCCGTGCGTCCCCTAGCCGTGCGTTGTCGTGCCTTAGCCTTGTTTCCCCTTGCCATAGCCTTGCTTGCCTTGCCTTGCATTGCCTTCCCTTGCCGTGCCGTGCCTACCGTTACTCTAGCCT